>NC_142008.1:19792585-20092585 GCF_049901715.1 Pseudonaja textilis
CTACACTGCTATCTCAATTTAATCTTCCCATCCTAACCAAATTAGTGACAAGATAATATATTCCTGATTTGCTGACTTTTAGGATTATCATTAGATTGTAGAAGATCTGACTGGAAAATTCCAGTGAAACTTTTACTGAAACCATTCTTGTGATAAACAACCACTGCAGTTTCTCCAGTAGTGGTGTTACAAAGATGCATGTGAATATGCTCATAATTACTCAGACAACTACATGGTGACCCAGTTGAAGATTCAGTATAGAAGTATAGCATGTTATCATACCTTTGTATACCTTCAGAGGCAGCCCAATGAAGAACATATTACAGTAGTGAAGGCACAAAGTAAAAAGGCCATGAATAGCCATAAGATCCAGGAATTTGCTGTCCAGATTAAGGGCCATATCACCCAAGGATATTTAACTCCATTTGCAATCAAATATGCTTTTTTTCTGGACTTCATTGGCTTCTGAATCTATATTTTATCTGTCTTGCTACCATTCAGTCTTGGATTATTTCTCTCCCTCTAG
This sequence comes from Pseudonaja textilis, assembly GCF_049901715.1. NCBI lineage: Eukaryota > Metazoa > Chordata > Lepidosauria > Squamata > Elapidae > Pseudonaja > Pseudonaja textilis. The sequence goes on from NC_142008.1 coordinate 19,793,112, forward strand.
GCACCAAATCAGTACCTCCTCCTCTGTATCTTCTGTTCAGTGCTTAATTTCTCCTCACCCACAAATACTAACTGGAGCCAGTCATTTATGAAGAAAGACACTGCAAAACTGTTTCTCACCTACTACCTTTGCTGCCAGTTCAACCAAGTTTGATGACATTGAAAACAGTTGAGAATTATAATAGGACAAAAAGAGTTACACTGGTCAATCCTAATTCTGCCAGTGGTCATTGTTAAGAGTGACCAATACAGTTATAATCTATACCCAGTTCTGAAACTTATTCCAAAAGAACCAGTTTATATGCTTGTTAAACAGAATGAACAGGGTTATGAATGAATTCTTGACTAAAATGTATGTAAATGTATTAAATAATATTTATCAAGTACATATTTTCTCTTTTTTCTCCTTTTCTTATTGGTTTTTAACTACTAACTCTAATGTATGGTAATGTTTAATTTTCATCACTAATGTTCACTAACAGAACATTTTATTTTAAAAATGATTTAAAGTGTTTTGCTTATTATGTTTGAAGGGTAAAAATAGTGCACAACAAAGCTGAAAACATCAACATTCAGTACATGAATGAATTGATTTTACAATTATTATTATTTTCCTTTGCATGTTAATTTTCAATCCAGATAGAGCCATCTTGTGGAACAACAGATATTGCAATTTAGAAAAACTTTTCTACAAACCCTGTATTTCATTTTTCCCTATTGGAAACGAATTGGCTACATTGCATAACAATGTATGAAACTAACAACAACAACAACAACAACAATAATAATAATAATAATAATAATAATAATAATAAATCTTGAAGGAACGGGAATCCTTTTAGGTTCTTACAAAAGTTTTATTTCAGGAAGTGTAGTGTAAAAACTGTTTTTGGCTTTGCTAGTTTCAAAATTTGAACATAAACTGCTTACTGAAGTGTAAAGCAGAGCTAATAAATATTTACAAGAAGGAATATGGAAGAATAAAATGAAAAATATCCTTGGGGCGAACTGTAACCAGCAGACATGCAGCCCCTGGAAATCTGTGATGAGTTCTCTTCAGGTACCTCTACAAACCATTAAATTCATCTAGTAATGTTGACATCCTTATAATTACACATCTGCCAGATTACACAGCAATTATTGGCAGACTAGGCAGAGCACAATTGTGTAGTACAATTTGGGGTTACTGGATGGGATGTGTGTCTAATTTTAACCTTTCCAACACATTCTCCCCATGTATGTGTATGTATATGTGTGGAAATATTAAAATGTATGTAATTAGGGGGAGAAATGAAGGAGGTTGTTGTTTATACTCTCAATTTTAGCTATGCCCAAAGGTTTGCAATTGCAACCCTCTGATGTCTGTCTATAAGCCTAATGGACTGCTCCTCCTTTCAGGAAACAAAAAAAATAGAAGCATAGGGCCTCTTTTTGTCCAGGTAATTCCAGTAATTGGGTCAGCTTTATATTTGAGATAATATAATAAAGAACACTGCCAATTATATATGCTGTACCTTTGCTGTCACTATTCAGAAGTGTTTTTAAATAAAGCATTTACAGAATAACAATTTGGAATATATTAAAGTAACCCAAACACAAAGCAAACCCTCCTTAATTATAAACCTTTTACCACTGGTTGGTTGGTTGAGTTGTGAACACATCAATTTTTTTAAATAGGGGATGTCTTATTATTGTTGTAATTTACATTTGAGAAGCCTCAAACCTACCTTCTCTAGGCTCAGAAGCTAAGCAGGAATAAAGCAGGCTAGTATTTAGATTGGAGAGCCATCAGAAAATCCCAGAGCATGTGCTATATTGGTGAGAAGGATCCCAGAAGAATACAATAATAATTATTTATTTGTTTTGGCAAGAAAATTGAATGGATGCACCCAGACAGGCATTTGGAATTGAGGTCAACCAGAGAAGAAGTAGTATAAGTACTATTGAATTTCTGACATGTTGCTGGAAGCCACACATTATATGGAAGTGCTATTTCCCAATACCTAAGGAAACAAAACCTCTTAATTTCATTTTATGGCCCAATCCAAGATCACGCTCCAATTATAAAGTAAGCTTGCTATGTCTAAATAGCACAAATCCAGCCTCAGTTCCAACTCAGTTATAGAAAATAATTGCTTGATGTTATCCTAATAAATGATGATATTTGGCAGAAGGAGAGGAAATTCAGCAAAGGAAATCTCTCTCCCTAACTTGGCCTGCTCATATAAATATTTGATTTTATAAAAGGCAAGGAGAAACTATCAAAAGAATACATGTTATGCCAGTGTATTTTTTCAACTACTGTATTGAAAGGCTGGTAGATTATAACTGATCTGAGACAAAGATCTCAAATCACAATGATTTTTATGTGAAAGAAGAGAAGATATTAAGCACAATACTATATTCAATGCAATACATAATACTATATCATGTTAAGCACAATACTATATTCACAGGACGTTAAGCATACAATACTGTATTCATAGGATGTTATGTGAACTCTGAATATTTTTACTATGAACCAAAGTGACACCTTCAGTACAGAGACTGTTACTGTCTGAAACAGAGAACATGTTTTAATTAGTGAACAGGCAAGGAGAACACCGTGAGCGAATCAACCATGTTCAAAACTCAGTCATCACAAAGTAATCTAAGTAAAGCTATATAGTTTCCCCAAGGCTCTCTCAAGATAACAAGATAAAGTCAAGAAAACTTCATGCTTGATACCATTGTGGCAATAGTTCAGTCTTGGAGTATATCCTAAGAATTCAAGACTAGTGAGTGCGATGCATGAAGACTTTTAATTGACTATTGTAAAGATTCAAGCCCAATATATGTAGATGACCAATCCAAAGTGAATGTGTTTTTAAACAGTACAGAAACAGCGATCTTTCAAATAAAACAGAATTGGGAGCATTAAAGTGTCATTTTTACATTTTATGCCCTGCAGCATCAGCCCTGAGTCAGCCACTGATGAGGGTTTATACACACTTGGAGAACTTCTGATCAAGCAATATGACAGTGAATTGTCAGACACAATTTCTGGGCAATTGCTGTCATTCAGATTTTTACTGAAATCTTATGTTGCTAAAAAAAAACAGCAATAAAAATGTTGCAGAACTTCTTATGATATAAATCTGTGCCCTATCATCAACTTTTGTTGAAGTCTGCACAATATAGCCAACTTTTAAAAAACATCTACAAGAGTGAATAGAGAGTTCATTCTCTACGCTTAAATTTATTTTTAAAAAATACTTACAAAGCAACATATCACAAAGGTGCCTAGGTAGCTTACCAGTGCTCTTAGCTAAGCCAAAAACATGACTAATGTTATTATGATTCATCACCCAGTCACCCAGATGTTTAGATTGGATTTGGCATGTTTATCTACCTATCAAGTTCTTCACAAGGTTCTGGAATAGGCATATGTTGTTTGACTTCCACTTTACATACTGTACACTGGGTTTTGGATTGTGTGAGTCCACCCCATCTTAAATGTCTACCTTATGGGAAAGAAACAAATATTTTCTTGCTTCAATGACACTATGACAGGGTTGTAAGAGTGGTCTCTTAAAATTTGGCTTCTGCCTTCTGACATCCTGATTTCCTGAATTAAAAGAATGACATTAAATCGTGAAAAGGAAAAAAGTAATTTCCTCTCTGATTGCTATACGGTACTTAGGCTCCAACTATCATTTTCAATTCCATTCTTGCTCGTTTAAATATCACTATTCTCACCCTCACGATTTTGCCTCAGTATTGCCCTCATGTGCTATCTTTGAACAACAAAATACCTTATCTTTGTAATTAACCATTCATCCCAGCAAAAAAAATCATCAATTAGTCATGAGTCACTCAGTTGATAAATCAAAGAAAGTGACATTGAAACAGAATTGATTTCCTCCTGACCTCAAACAATGACAATAACAAGTTACACAACTACACTTAAAAAAAAAATCCCTTTTGTAATTTGCAGGTGCCTTCTGGACCATAATTGGATACTGTGGGTTTTGAAGAAAAGAATGGAACACTTCATCCTGGTTGTTATTACTTTTCTTTTGAGACAACCTGCATTTTAGGTTTGGGTATATAAACTAGATGACAAAAGAAAGGATTTCAGCACTCCTTAAATTTAGAAATAGCAAGTGGCTACATTGCTAATTTGGTCTGTGCATTAATTCAGTGTTGGAGGCTAAGGAATTCCAGGAGATGAAGTTACACATTTTAAAATTGCCAGGGTTGAGGAATATTGCAGTAACCTGTCCTTTTTAAAGTTTGTTGTGTGTTACCTATTCATTAAAATATTAGTGATAACAATAATCAAATATATTATACATGAAAACAAAAAACACTGAGAGTAAATATTTGAAGTTGAAAAATGAAGGGTCCTTTTTAACAGGAAATATACAGAATGAAGACTTAAATATGGTTTCAGTGCTATGAAAGTGAGTTGCATAAGTATAAAAGAGGCCCTAACCCTATTCTTTGAAATGGTGCCAAAGTTGCAGAAATCTTCCAGAGGAACTGGTGAGTTTCACCAAATCAAATCTTTCAGGATTAAAAGCAGCATCAATGTCTAATAATCATGAGGTCTATATATTAATTCGTTCCTCAGATATGTTGAATAAGAATTAGTTATTATCAGCCCTACAAGGGTGACCAGACCAAGAAATCAATGCGGGTACATCAATACTTCTTATAATAGCTATAGTAACCAAATCTTGCAAGCTTCAGTGTTCTTCTCTCTCCTTTATCTATGGAGGAATGTATCTGAGATGTTTCCTCAAGTTATTTTGTTGGCTTATATATATAAAGAATGGTTGCTGGAATTGGGTATGTCTAATTTAATGAAAAAAAGGACTAGGGGTGACATGATAGAAGTGTTCCAATATCTCAGGAGTTGCCACAAAGAAGAGGGAGTCAAGCTATTCTCCAAAGCACCTGAAGGCAGGACAAGAAGCAAAAGGTAGAAACTAATCAAGGAGAGAAACAGTCTAGAACTAAGGAGGAGTTTTCTGACAGAACAATTAATCAGAGGAATGACTTGCCTCCAGAAGTTGTGAATACTCCCAAAGCTGGGAATTTTAAAGAAAAGATTGGACAACTATTTGTCTGAAATGGTATAGGGTTTTCTCAGGGATGGGATTCTACTGGTTCTGTCTGGCTCTATAGAACTCCTTGTTAACTTTCTAAGCAGTTCAGAGAACCTTAGTTAGAAGCAATCTCCTTTTGTTTTTTTCCACCCTTATTACATTATTGCCAGTATGCCTAGACTTCCTGTCTCTGGAGCTTCTGGAGCTTGACTTTCTTAAAGGAGAAGGGTGGTTCTAAGATTTTTACACTGCTGTTGGGAGAAAATACTTCCCTGGACAATCAGCACTTTGAAGAAATAATTGAATAATGAAGCAAAGCTTTTAGTGACAGGGTATCAAGATGAATTACATTCAGCAAGGCTTCTTGGCTAGCTAGAAAGATTGACATTCAAATGTGAGTTTACATACCCTTTCTGAGTTTTGGTCTAAAACTGGTTTTTGGTGCAGGTTAATTCTGTGCTTGGTGATGTTTAATCCTGTGTTTATTGATGGGATAATTTTCCTTATTCAACTTCAACAAGCAACAGCTACTGTTGTGATTTAACTATTTGTATTGTGTTTGAATTTTTTCCTGCCTCACGGTTTCTTTTTCTATTTGGGGAGGGGGGGTTTCTTCACTGCTTTAGTACTATCTGGCACTGTTCTTTTGGGGTATACTTCCAACAGGCAGGATGCAAGCTTGGCACTGATTTTTTTACTACCTTTCTGGGAGCATGTGACCTGTCCTTAAATCTGGATGATTTCCTTAGGATATCTTGTGAGGTGAGTGAGACCAGCTGGTATCTTTAAGTGCTGCAAATGAATCTAAGGATTGCTTGTCCTGGGTGTGCTTTTTCTGGAGAGCTAAAGGGTTTCACTTTATGAGCAAGAGTTGGCTGCTGATAGTTATGATTGCATTTTAACTATTTTAATTCCTCAAGGTGCTCTGGCACCCTGCCTGATTTGTAACTCTGGCTTGCAGATATTTTTTAGTCTAATGTTTGGTATTTAGGACAGTTTTTGCAAGCAAAGAAGTTTTTGTATTTTTGTACAGGTAATCCTTGACTTACAACAGTTCATTTAGTGACCATTCAAAGTTACAATGGCACTGAAAAAAGTGACTTATGACCATTTTTCACACTTATGATCGTTGCAGCATCCCCACAGTCATGAGAGGCCAGGCGAGGAGAAGTGCCCCTTGACATGAGTGATGTTGAGCTGGCCATGCCCACCCAGTCACATGACCACCAAACCACACCAAGCCACCAACTAAGCCACACCCACAGAACCGGTTCTTAAAAAAACCGAATCCCACCCCTGGGTTTTCTACCTGAGAAGTGAGTTGGACTAAAAGACTAAAAGACTTCCAAAGGTTCCTTCCAATTGTGTTATTCTGCTTATGCCCCTCTTATCTGATCATTACTGTAGATGTGTTTTTCCTCCTGTTTTGCAAGGCCGTTCTCTCTTCCCCCATAGCAGTGATGGTGAACCTTTCTGGCACCGAGTGCCCAAAGCAGGCACATGCGTGCATATCCAAAATGCACACACGTGCATATTCAAAATGCAAAATGCATGTGTGTCCTCTGCGCGTGCACCTTGTCTTCCATGCATGCACCCCCCCATATGCATGCCCCCCTGCATGCACCTGCCCATGCATGGCAGAGACCCGAAGACCAGCCCATCAGCAGGAGGTACATGCACATGTGTGGCGAAGCTGAGCTGGGGCAATGATGTGCATGCTCACAGAGAAGGCTCTACATGCCATCTGTGGCATGCGTGCCATAAGTTTGCCACCACTGCCCCATAGTTACCAGAAAATAGAAACAGAAGAGTGTTGCTGCAATTAAAACCAATAGTCTGATTAATCTCTGTAGGAGAATGGAGTCAAGTGAGAGCCATTTAGTACATACGAAAGCTATTGGCATTATAACAAGTAGGATGAAAAACTAGCTTCTCCTCGGGTTTGATCCAGTTAATCCCTTAAATGAATAAGTTGATTCATGCAAGAACATCAAAGTCAACAATTTTAATAAAAAGTTTCCATAGGAGGTCTTCAGTAAAACTCTATGCAATTCAAAATAACCACAACTTTATTTTTTTTTACACATATTTAATTAAACAAGAATTTTTTTACACATATTTAATTAAACAACAATTAAACAATATTCAAAGTACTCACTGTTATGAATCATTTTTTTAAAATTGCACACTGCTAGGTCCTACATACCCTAGACATATTACATTTGATACTTTGTTGTCCACACCAGCCATAAAATATCTTTCCTCTCTTACTGTATTTATTTCTCCATACATTGTGAGTAAATTTAGTTTTCTGAGACTAAGCCAAAACAGAGGCACCATGATAAGACAGTTGGTTTTTGAAATCTTTTAAAGCTGTGGTGGGATTCAAATATTTTACTACCGGTTCTGTGGGCATGGCTTGGTGGGCATGGCAGGGGAAGGGTACTGTAAAATCTCCAGTCAGAGGTGATATTTGCCAGTTCTCCGAACTATTCAAAATTTCTGCTACCAGTTCTCCAGAACTGGTCACAAACTGCTGAATACCACCTCTGTTTTAAAGGCACATTTGTTCTGACTTGGTTAGCTCTGGGACCTTTATAATGATTAGGGTCCTTCAGCCACCCTTCCTAAGTGAGAGATCAATCACTTTAAAGGTCCAGAAGCTAAGTCCCATCACAACAGATGTGGATTGAAGTTCTGCTTTAGGTTAAAAAAGCAAAGCAATTTTGGACCCCTTGATTGTAGATAATTACAGCCTGGTGTGATAATCCAGGGCAAGGCACCGAGGCAACACAGCCAGCTGATAGTTCAAACTCCCCTTTTATTGCTCCAACTTTCTCCCAAACACTCCCACACTTATGGCAAATCTCAGAGCAAAGTGCTCACACACACAGCTCCAGCAGCCTCTGGCTGTGAGTAGTTCAGCAAAATGCTGTTAACACAATAGTTTCAAGACAAGAAATCCCGTGAGGCAAAGGAACAAGGCATGAAGCAAAGGAACAAGGCAATAATAACCCCTAAAAGGACCTAATGGGAAAGACTATAGCGATACAAGCCATTAAGACAAAGCTCTTCAACACGTTCTTTAGTTCAGTCTTTGTAAACAGTAACAGCTCATGCCCCATATTTCCTAATCATACCACAACTAATTGCAGTGATCTACTACATATTTACTTTACTGAAAATAGCATAGAAAATGTGCTATGTGACCTAAAACCATCCTTATGTATTGGCCCTGATGGCTTATGTGCTCTTAAAAATGCTCTCCACTGCCATAGGAAAACCCCTAAGCATAATATATGAGATATCATTCAAAACCAGCTCCTTACCAAACCTATGGTCTTTAGCAATGGTCATCCCTGTTAGATATTAGCATACTTACCTCCTATTGGCTGTATAGTGAGAGCAGGAAAAACCAAACAGCTTCCACCAGTCAGAGCCGGGGCTAGCCCAGCTATATATAGAGCTGCCGTGGCTGCAGTTCACGCCTTTCTTCTGTAGAGAATAAAATACAGTTGAATGAGCTGGAGCCTCTTGTCGTCTGTACCCAAGATCTAACACTGGTGACGAAGGTGGGATTCTGAGACAAGACCAGCAAGCATGTGGCAGATTAAGTTTACGGCAACTATTCAAAATAATGGTCAGAGCCAATATGCCCCCCGCACCATTTGACCCCATAACAGAAGATTGGGAATCGTGTGTTGACCAATTCCACATGTTCCTAGAAGGAAGCGACCTTCTGAACATTTCTGAACAAAGGAAGAGAGCAGTCTTCCTCACACACTGTGGGCCCACAGTGTTCAAGATGGCAAAGGCACTATCCACACCAAATGATGTGAAGATGATGTCCTGGCCGTACTTAGGGAGAATCCTGAGAGCACACTACACTGCCCCAGTGTCCTGTTTAGTTAAAAGGCATGAATTCTATTGCTGAGACCAAAGGGAAGGAGAGAGTATCAGTGATTTTGTCGCAAACCTTCAGGACATTGCAGGAGCTTGCTAGTTCCTCAATGTGAAGAAGCGATGAGAGATCACATAGTCCTGGGACTCCGAGATTTAACACTGCAGAACCACCTACTAACTAAGCCAAAAATAACTCTCAAAGAGACCATCGAAGAAGCATCAGCCACAGAAGCATCCCAGAAATCAGCTGCCACCATGTCGGAAAATGAATAAGACGTCTCAGCAACCACCGAAAGAAACCACCACCACCCACCACGAGCACATTGAGTCTGAGTCAGAGACTGATGAAAATGATGAGGACGTGAACCAACTCTGGTCAGAAAGGAATCCAAAAAACAAGGAGCAGAAGAAGAAGGAATTTTAGTGCTCAGGGTGCGAAGGAAACCATCCACGATCAGAATGCTGTTTCCACGATGTCATTTGTCAGCATTGTGACCATCGGGGGCATATAGAAAGAGCCTGCCAAGTAGCACAACCCAACAACAGAAGGCAGAGACCAAATACATCTCCCCAGAACAGAACAACCCAGTTGGGAGGTAGTCAGAACCAGTTCAGCTGGAACCAAAGAAGGGACGAACCAGCCAGCAAAAGAGGTGAGACACATTAAACAGTGACAATTGGCCATTCTAGCATGGCCCACGTGAGAAAGGTCCACATCCAAGTAACCATAAATGGCAGACCATGCAGAATGGAAGTAGATTCTGGGTCATACCTATCAATGGTCTCCTGGAACACTATTAAAAAACTGAGCCCAAAAATAACTAAAAATCAACTCACCAAACAAAGACTGACATTAAAAGATTACCAGGGCAACAAGATTCCCATGATAGGCATTGGAAAATTTAAAGTGGCATTCAAGGGTTATTCCGGATGCCTACCACTAACCATTGTAGACCGGCACCGACCAAGCATACTTGGACTAGAATGGTTCAAGCCACTAGGCATTGAAGTCACCGGAATACACAGTGTTACTAAAAGTGAATGGGAAGACAGCTTAATAGAAGAATTCTGGGATGTGTTTGATGGAAAATTAGGCAAGTACTCAGGGTCCCCTATCTCCTTTAATTTATACTCCTCCATAGCACTCATTAGGTTGAAGGCAAGGTGGATTCCTTTCACTCTAAAACCGAAGATAGAAAGCAACTAGATAAGCTCATCACACAAGGGATTTTAGAGCCCACTGACCACGCCAAATGGGAAATGTCTATAGTCACCCCTGTAAAGCCAGATGGGTCAGTGCGTATCTGTGCTTACTATAAGGTTACCCAGAATCACGCCCTCCAGCAAAGCATGTACCCTGTCCCAGTGGTACAACATTTACTGCATTCTTTGGAAAGTTTTTGCAAAACTTGATCTTGCACAAGCCTACCAACAATTACCAGTAGATGCCGACACAGCAGAAGCCCAGACTATCGTGACACACTGAGGGGCATTCAAATGCAAGCACTTACAATTCAGGGCCAGCATTGTCCTGGGATTATTCCAGAGTTTAATGGAACGCCTCTTACAAGGGTTAGATGGAGTAGTGCCCTATTTTGATGAAGTTCTTATTTTGGCTAAAAACAAAGAACAACTGTGAGACCACCTAAGAGAAATATTAACCTGATTCAAAAACATGGGACAAGGTGAAAAAGGAAAATGCCAACTAGCAGCGGATAAAGTAGAATTCCTAGGTTTCCTGATAGACAGAAAAGGGATCCACCCCATGGAAAGTAAAATTAAAGCAATTAAAGAAGCCCCCAGGCCTAAAAACAAAACCAACTTACAAGCCTTCTTGGGACTGATTAACTTTTACAACATATTTCTATCACAGAAGGCGATGGTCATGAAATCATTACACAGGCTGCTTGACAAGAAGAAAGCCTGGGCCTGGGGGCAAAAGGAAGGGGCTGCATTCCAAGGCATAAAGAATATAATAACATTGGACTGCGTCCTAATACAATACAGCGAGACGTTACCCTTAATTCTAACGTGCAATGCATCACCATTTGGAATTGGTGCCATCATCAATCATAGACTGCCAGATGGCAAAGAAGCCTCCATAGCATTCTATTCAAAAAAACTGTCTAAACCAGAACGAAATTACAGCCAACTAGACAAAGAAGTGCTAGCAGCAGTCACCGGAATCAAGTGATTCCATGAATATATCTATGACAGGAGATTCACCCTGATTCACTGATCACAAACCGCTGCTGGGAATTATTGCGGGACACAAAGCCACCCCAAACATCTTGTCACCCAGAATGGTGCGTTGGATGGAATTCCTGGCCGCATATGACTATGATATAATATACCATCCTGGAAAACACATCGACCATGCCGATGTACTAAGTAGATGTCCCCTACCCAACCAAAATGAGGACCCAGCCCCTGCCACCTCCACCTATCATGTCTCCAGGGCAGGCTGGAGCCATGACACCACACATTGTGCCATATCAGACTATGCTATTGAGGGGGAAAGTGCTGTTAATCATCCAACCCGGGACTTCGACTGTTCGGCTGAAATAACGAGCCTTGCTGATATCACATGCTGAGCTGTTACAGCCTGTGGGCAGTTGTAGACAAAGTGATTAAAGATGCTGCCTGTTGAACTAACGATCTTGAGAGGGGTGGAGGGTCACTTCATAGGCGTAAATAGAATGAGGGAAATTGATATTTGTACAAATATGGTAAATAGGGTTGGATAATTAATGGATAAAAGCATGGTGTATAGGGTATTACATGGTAATCGGATGTGATGCAGTAGTACTCACCAGATGGTGGATAAACTCATTAAGTTGTTAACTGGTCTATAAATACAGCTCTGGCTGCGAGGTGCACCAGAGCTGACTTTAATTCCTTTTAGTTACTCATTGTTACCTGAATCTGGAGCACTGTATGGACGAATAAAGGCTCATTTGATCATTACCTTGAGACCTCTGTTTCCCTTCCTGTCTGGAATTTGGCAAAACAGCTGAGAAGAAAGTCAGCACTCTTCAATCTTCTTCTGCTCCTGTCATCTCTCCCAACCCCCATGAACTGTTTGGTGTGCTGCGTTGGGAAGTGATGGTGGAAGGCATAAACGTGGATTTGGTTTTGCCGCTTGTATCAGAGGTGGATGAGGAAGAGATTTCTCTGGCGGATGACGGAGTGTGTGAGTCTACAGAGGGGTTTATAAGTGGAGACACGCCATCTGCTGGTGATACTGGGGATATTCCCAAAGATGTATAAAGAGTTACTAGACCTAAACTACGTAAGACGAGGGAAGATTGGAAGAGTGATGTGGAGTTCCAGGAAGAGTGTGGGGGACTAGACATTCGTGGAAAAACCCCTGCTTTTGCACCTCTCAATGCTGGAGTATTTGAAAAGTGGAGGGAAAGGAAAATAATTGAAGAGGATGCCTGGAGTACCTCCACCTCCAGTTTGGGAGCCAGTACTATAGAACAATTAAGAATAAAGTATGGAGATCTGAGTATACAGGATTCCAGCCCAAAAGGCAGATGGGAGGGGTCAGGAGCTCATACTGATGAAACTTCATATTTCAGTTCTATCCCTAGGGAGGGGAGAGAACGTAAAAGTAAGAGGACTGGAAGTGACTTGACACCTGGATTTGATGCATCATTGGCTGATGCTGCCAGGCAATCAGAACCCAGGACAGGGGGGACAAGGCCGATGTCCTCTAGTTTTGCTTGAAGGGAGTCACCACCTCGGCATAGGCAACAGGAGGGTTCTTGGGGCCATCAGGGAATGTCTGGACAGAGGTCATAGCATATGGTGTGGGGACTACCACCCTTGCAAACTACGTTTGATGGTAACCCAGACCGTATCACATTGTTCCTAAGCCAAGTGGTTAATCACCTGGAATTATATGCATCTTGCTACCTGTCCCAGTGGTCCATAATGATGGCTATCATGGGAGTTTTAACAGGAGATGCGGTAGACTGGGTTGCAGAATTACATAGTGAATGGGCATGAGAGTTGGTAGATGTCAGTCTGTTTCTGGATTCACTCCATAATCATTTTGAAGATAGATCCAGCATCCACCAAACTGAGGAAGCTATAATGGCGTTGAGGCAAGATAGGAGACCGGCAACTGAATATGTACAGGATTTCTGACATTTGGCTGGGAAGTTAAGGTCTTGGCCTGAGCGTCTGTTGGTCCAAAAATTCCATGCTGGCTTAGATTGTGGTTTAAGACAGGCTTGTCTATATAGAGGAGTCTCTCAACATTTGACCGAATGGTACAGAATGGTAGTTGAACTAGATGTCAGGCTAAAGGAGTTCAGAACCAGGCCTGATTCCTTCCGAAAGGTACCAAAAGTGGATCTCAATGTCATGGGAAGTTGGAACAGACCAGGAGATGGTCCACCGAGGTCCACCGAGTGGCAGGGGCTGCCCAGATATTTGGTGTTTCAGATGTAATTTAGTAGGGTGTTGGAATGTTCCAGACTTGCCAATGAAGGTATGAAACAAACAGCAAAGGCACCTCTGGGAGCAATGACAAAATTTGGTTTTAGGAAACAAGGAATTAGTACTGAAAGATCACAAGGACTGGTTCAGAAAATGAAGGGGGAAGCAACACCATCAAGACAACGTCAATCGGATGAATGTAGTCCACCCAGAGCAGTGTCAGGGTTGGATGATAGTGGTGAGGAAAGCCAGATGATACCATGGTGAGTGCCCCAGTTCTCCCTTTCATGATACCAGTGATATTGGATGGTGGGAATATGGGACTAAGGGATAGATATGGGGCCCTGATAGACATGGGATGTACCAGGTGTCTTATTAACCAATGAGTAGTGGATGAACTGAAATTACAGGTGGAGCAATTGTCTACACCAATTAGTTTTGAACAGGTGGATGGGTCCCTGCTTGAGGGGTCCCCAGCTATGATGATGACTACTCCTATTAAACTTGAAATTGGACCTCATTGGGAACAGCTACGATTTATTGTTGTCCCGCATATGTGCAAGGCACTAATACTAGGCCTCATGTTGTTGGATAGGTGGGAGCCCATTATATGGTGGGAGGGTGGTTGTTGTTATTTACGGCTGGTGGTAGGACTGGATCCCCCTCAAGCAAATCCAAGGGAGTTCACGTAGAATTCAGGAAAGGAATTAGCAACCACCACAGTTGAACATCAAAAACTCCCCTACCCGACTGAGTATCTGGATCTCGCAAAGGTGTTCAGTGAGGAGGAATGTGAACACTTACCTCCCCCCCACCGTAAAACTGATAGAATTGATCCCAGGGTGCAGTTACCTAAACCTCATATGTATACAATGACTCCCAGGGAGATGGAAGAGATGAGGAATTATTTAGATAAAAACTTAGCCCATGGCTTCATACAGCCTGGATGGTCGCATATAGCTGCCCCGGTATTGTTTAGGGAGAAGGATGGAACCTTGCGTTTGTGTGTGGATTTTAGAGGGCTGAACGCTGTATGCGTAGATAATGTATATCCTCTGCCTTTGATCAGTGACTTATTGGCCACGTTGGCCACCGGAAAAATCTTCACGAAGTTAGATTTGCGTGAAGCATATTACAGGATATGTATTAAACAAGGAGACGAGTGGAAAACTACCTTCAATTGTCCCCTTGGTAGTTTTCAATTTAAGGTGATGCCTTTTGGGCTGCAAGGTGCCCCCGCAGTATTCATGCAGTTGATTAATGAGGTGCTGCATGACCATTTATATCGTGGAGTACTAGTGTATTTAGATGACATCCTAATTTACACACAGACTTTGGATGAACACGTAAAATTAGTACAAAGTGTATTGAGAAAATTGTTAGACGCTAAATTGTATGTGAAATTGTCGAAATGTGAATTTCACTGCTGTAAAATTGGACTATCTAGGATACAGAATTTCCCATGATGGTTTGGAAATGGATCCCAACAAAGTCACTGCTGTCTTAGAATGGGAAATCCCACAACCCCGTAAACAATTGCAGAGTTTCCTTGGTTTTGCAAACTTTTATAGGCAATTTGTACCACAGTTTGCTAGTATTGCATTACCATTACCTGAATTACTTATGATATTTGTACAAATATGACAAATAGGGGTAGATAATTAATGGATAAAAGCATGGTGTATAGGATATTACATGGTGATCAGATTTGATGCAGTAGTTTTCACCGGATGGTGGGTAAACTCATTAAGTTGTTAACTGGTGTATAAATACAGCTCTGGCTGTGAGGTGCACCAGAGCTGACTTTAATTCCTTTTGGTTACTCATTGTTACCTGAATCCGGAGCATTGTATGGATGAATAAAGACTCATTTGATCATTACCTTGAGACCTTTGTTTCCCTTCCTGTCTGGAATTCGGCAAAACAGCTGAAACCACCCTTCTGATAGAGACACTCGAACAAGCACCAGTGACGGCTGCAGACATTGCAAGCATAAGTGCAAAAGACAAACTATTGGCACGAATATTAAACTGGGTGGGAAGGGGATGGCTAGAAAGTGAAACAGCCAAAGAGACTAAACCTTTCTGGATTAGACAAACAGAATTATTTAAATTGAAGGGGTGTGTACTGTGGGGAGAACACGTATAATCCAGAAAAACTAGGGGAACAAATACTAGAAATGTTGCATGTGGGACACCCAGGGATAGTTAAAATGAAGTCACAAGCGAGAAGCTACGTATGGTGGCCAGAAATGGATAGGGGGATAGGAACCTGGGTGGCAACATGTAAAACCTGCCAAGAATCGAGACCGGCTCCCCTGGCTGTTCCTGACCACGAATAGGAAAAGTTGTGAGGGCTGTGGTCGAGAATACATATTGACTTTGTAGAGCCAGTAAAAGGACATACATTCTTGGTAGTGGTGGATGCATACTCAAAATGGTTAAAGATCAGCATTATGCACTCCACCACTACTGAGGCAGTCATAAAAACCCTTAGAAGATTATTTGCAACTCACACGATATCATAGCAACTGACAATGGGCCACAATTTCAGCCACCCAATTGTGGCTGTAAGTGTATCATCATCATCATCATCATCATCATCATCATCATCATCATCATCATCAAGCTGTTTAGGTCTGGCCTAAAGCAGATATAAATGCCATCTTATACCTCAGTGCAAGGATCTGGTTTTGAAAACTGAAATTTGAAAATTGACCTTCCCCTTTTCTCAGTGTTTTTAACTAGCCTTTCTTAAGCTAGTTTAAAGGACTTTTGCAACCAAGCAAGACATGCTCTTGTTAATATACTTCATCCATATAGCACAATCCCCTTCCCCCACAAAAGGCAGAGCTTTGATCAAATGATTCTGTCAATCATCTTGACTTTATTTTTTAATCTCCTTCACTTTTCCCCTCCATGGATGACTTTGATAAATCTTTGGGCTATGAATTCCAGAGCTTCAATATCAATACATTTCAATCTGTGGAAGATTCTTTTTCATGAGAATAGTGATGATAGATTGTAGTCTTAATAATGCTTCCTTTTTAACTGCCACTGAGACGATGGAAGAAAATAATAATCATATGGTTCTTCTCTCCTTTCCTTATGGTTTGATATTTTATTTAAGTTAAAAGCTATGGTTTCCATTTGTTCTGAAACCTGTAGTTTTCTCTAAACATAATTTACCATGAGATGAAATGTCAGAAAGTTGTCATGGATTTCAGGAAGAGCAAAATGTTGCATTCCTTCTTAGAATGGTAGGTGACTGAATAAAACAATGAATGAAATCCACGAGATCTTTGATTCTCTTTAAAAAATTGTGTTTGATAGAGAAAAGTTAGAAAGAAAATATAGAATATTGTTACTTTTCATGTTGACAGCAGTGAGAATCTTATATGCATAAAGATGGAAACACACACTGCTTTCCACAATGGAAGAAGGAATGGTAAACATGGTCCTAGAGGATGTCTAGGTAGAAAAACACATCTTTACGGGAAATGAAAATAAATAAGTGCTTTTTAAATTCTTTTTTTCTTACCAAAGAGTTATCCTTGTGGTGGCAGTCAAAAAAATCAATGCAATCCAAAATTGCATCAACAGAGGGATACAGTCAAGATCAAGTGAGGTACTAATACCATTCTATAAAGCCTTAGTAAGACCACACCTAAAATACTGCATCCAGTTTTGGTCACCACACTATAAAAAGATGTTGAGACTCTAAAAAGAGTGCAGAGAAGAGCAACCAAGATGACCAGGGGACTAAAGGCTAAAATATATGACGAACGGTTACAGGAACTGGGCATGGCTAGTCTAGTGGAGAGAAGGACCAGGGGAGACATGATAGCAGTGTTCCAATATTTGAGAGGCTGCCACAGAGAGGAGGGGGTCAAGTTATTTTCCAAAGCACCTGAAGGCCAGACAAGGAATAATGAATGGAAACTAAAGAAGGAGATAGTCAACCTGGATTTAAGGAGGAATTTTCTGACAGTGAGAATAATCAACTATTGGAACAGCTTGCCTTTGGAAGTTGTGGGAGCTTCATCATTGGAAGCTTTCAAGAAGAGACTGGACTGCCATCTGTCATAAATGGTGTAGGGCCTGTTTGGGTGGGGTTGGACTAGATGACAAGGTCCCTTTCAATTCTGTTAATCTGTATCTGTATTCTTTCTGCCCAAAATTTCCGTTAACTTTGCCAGGAGCTGCCAATTCCTCTGGAAGTTTCAGCAGACATATTATGCATGTCAGCCATGATTTTGCCACTGTCTATTTGTCTTTGAAGTATATGTTATGGGATTGTGTCACAAATATTAAGAAAGAAGGAAATAATTTAAGCTATATAAACCCAAAATAAAAGTGAGGTTGCCATTTTTTATGACAGCTTTCCCAATCTGGCACTCTGCAGGGTAGGGAATTCTGGGAAATGAAATACACACACCGTAAAGGGGCTCAGGTTGAGATACATGGCCTTAAAGCCATTGAAGCTCAATTCTTGTAATTTTCAGCAGCATGGCCACCAGTGGTTTCATTTAACAATTAATAAGTTATTAAATGTATTTTTTTAGTTCCTTTTAACCTTGGCAAATGACCAAAGCTTTTAATACTGTCCTGGTTCATATCATTCCACTAACACAAGCTACCCTACATTTCAGGAAAGCAGTTTTAAACAAAATCAGAATTAAGGCTACAGCCTAGTGGGTCGTGTTTTGGCCCCATGGGCTGTGCCCAGGGGTGAGATTCTACCAGTTCACACCTATTCACTAGATCCAGTTGTTAACATTCTAAGCAGTTAGGAGAACCAGTTGTTAGAAGAAATTACTGGCCTAATCCTGTAAAGAAGGCAAGAAGGAAACATTCTGGTGTTGCTTACAGAAACTGCCTCTTCGTTAACCCTTACATTACATTCTTGGCAGGACTAGACTTCCTGTCTCAGGAACTTTTCTGGAGTTTTTTCCCTTCCTTTGCTGGTACTTTGCTTGTGTGGAGTGACCATTCAAAGTTACAATGGCACTGAAAAAAGTGACTTATGACCATTTTTCACACTTACGACAGTTGCAGCATCCCCACAGCCTTGAGAAGCCAGGCGAGGAGATGCGTGCCTCAGTGTGAGTGATACTGAGTTGGCCACGCCCATCCAATAACATGACCACCAAGCCATGCCCACCAACTAAGCCACACCCACAGAATCAGCTGTTAAAAAAATTGAATCCCACCCCGGCTGTGCCAACTCAATATTGTGATCAGGTCATTGTGTTGTAATGTTTTCTTTATTTATTTACAGTAATATCTAAAGTACACAAGAATTTATGAGGGTGTAATAAGCAATAGTAACACCATTTTGAAGAGGAGGGTTAGCTCTGCATGTGTAATTGAGCATGTTGCAAATTACGTGTATAGGGAAGAATTATGTACAGGTAGACTTCGACTCACAACCACAATTGAGCTCAAAAGTTCCATTGCTAAGCAATACAGTTGTTAACTGGATTTTGCCATCCATTTTCTACAGCTGTTAGGTGAATCACACAGCTGTTAAGCAAATCTGGCTTCCTCTATTGACTTTGCTTGTCGAAAGTTGACTGAGAAGGTTATAAATGGTGATTGCATGACCCTGGGACAGAGCAACTGTCATAAATACATGTCAGTTGCCAAGTGCCCAAATTTTGATCCCAGAACTATCTGGATGTTGCAATGGTCATAAGTGTGAAAAACAATCATAAGTCAATTTTTTCAGTGCTGTTGTAACTTCCAACAGTCACTAAACAATTGATTGTAAATTTAGGACTATCTAAATGTTAAAGGTCAATGCCCTACATCCATGTTGTGAATGATTGGCTTAAACATTTAATTTTAAAAAGTGGCAAGTTATGGCCGAGAGTGGTTATTGGTCATTTCTAAGTTTCTGATCCTCCACAAATACTGTCTTGGGAACAAATTTCTTAACTTCTAGAAACTAAGCCAACTGGTTTAATTTGGTCCAAAAATCGGGTCCTCACTTTATTTAAAGTGCTACAGGAAGTAGTGCCTCAACTTAAATTCTGATCTCTGCCCCTGGTAACTAATAATATTGGCAATACAGTAGAACCTCTGGTCACGAATGCTTCTGACCATGACCAAATTGGGTTCCGACCAAAACATTCACAATTTTTTCACCCGTGGCTAATTTCCCCTTCCGCACCATTTTTTTTTGTAAATGTTAAATTTCCAAAAATAGATGCGGGTCATGACCAAATTGCTTTGCGTCCAAAGTTATGGAATGAATTATGGTCGTGAATAGAGGTTCTACTGTAATTATTTCAAAAAATTAACATAAACCAGACTTTTGAAAAATGCTCAGAGCTTCAAACCTAAGCACCTCTGTGGGATATTTATTGTTATATAATTATGCTTAGGAACATATAGAAAATCTAGAAATGAATTCACTGCAGTATCTTTTCAGTGTTAAATCACTTTCATTGCAGTTCAGCATTCCTGAAGATTACTTCACTTGATGGTCATAATGGAAGGGGGATGCCAGGCGAGCAAATTCTGATTCAACCTTCCTTTTTCCTTCTCTCAGTTTTTCCTCCCAATGAAACTGAGATCCAGATAATTTGCTATCCAAATTGTATTGATATAAGCATTTCTGAGAATCTCATTAGAATATGCAGTTGTTTGGTAATGGGTCAAGTCAGGGAGGCTGATACAGTTGGAAAAATCACCATAGCAACAGAGAACAGATTTTGAAAAGGAGAGGCTAAACTGACTATCTTCTGCTGCTCTTTGGTTTCTAGACATGGCTGGAGTTCAGAAGACACCATCTGTTCAGATTCCGATCACTTAGAAAGGAAATCAGATCTACACAAATTCCTTTGCCTTAAATCAAATCCAAGCTGAAAATCTGAAAACTCAACAGTTATTATTTATTATTGGTAACTTTGTCTTTTCTATTTTTCTCAAGAAATAGGGGAGGGGGAGACCAAGGGAAGGCAACATAGAGCCCTTTTTCTGCAGTACCCAAAATCTGTGTTTTGCAAATCTCTATGATTAAAAATCGTGGCTGCCAATATCTGGTGAGAAACACAAAAGATCTGTACTTAAAACCCGAAAGTCTTGGGTGCTCCAACACTGGAGGTTTTTAAGAAGAGACTGGACAGCCACTTGTCTAACATGGTATAGGATTTTTTTTGCTTGAGCAAAGAGTTGGACTTGACCTCTTCCAACTCTGTTGTTCTCCTATTGTGTAAAAATAAAACCTAATGACAATGTTGATATCGAGCTTGTCCTCTCCAGATCCAAAAGCAAAGGGAAAATCCAAATCTGCTCCGTATGTGACAAAGCTACAGTATATTCAGTTATTGGTCTGGCTACTTTTGCCTTTTCCCCAGTTGCTAAGGGTATCTTCTGGCCACCAAAATCTTGGCTATCCCTTGCTGACAATAGGGATTAAGAGTTTTGGCATAACTAGCTGTAGAAAAAGTCAAATTTAATGAATGCCCTTTTAAACAATTGTTGATGTCTTTTGAAGTCAGTTCATCTCAAACATGCTGAGTGTATAAATCTCAAAATGTTACAAACTAGGCTTTTCAGTAAACCTAGTTGGGATACTTGAATGGCTATAAAAATTGACTTAGCACTAGATAGTAGCAGAGAATGGTAAAGTTTTCTAAAACTCTTTGCTGCTATCTAGAGTTTGTCCAGATTTTTGAAATCCAGTTCTAGCAGTTCCGATATTATCCAAATATAAGAGCAAATGAAGATGTGATTGAAAAGCAATGAATGGAAGTTAGGAAAAAAGGAAATGCAGGATATTCATATCATATATCTACATATTTGTCATCTCTGTGCCTGTCTGTCTGTCTATTTTTCTATCTATATCTACCTATCATACTAGTAATATCTATAAGGACTTGCATTCTAGGACATTATGATTTAGTTAGCCTGCTCCAATTTGCATTTTAAAATAGAAGCCCAAGGATGTATGTTATAGGCTGTAGGTGCATGTGTCAATAGATGAAGTCTTAGACCAAATATCAACATCAAGAAACAAAATGAGCCATTCTTCAAAAACTGGCTAAAGGCCAGGTAAAGGCCAGCCATAGTTGAACTTTACCTGAGAGATTTAATCAGTGAAGTAAAATCCAGTAATGATGAGGATGCTTTGGAATAACTCTGGAAAAACAGAGAGAGGACATTCGGTGATAGAGGAATAAGAAGGAAGAAAGATTTATCTTTTTCTAAAACCTAAGATGGCCATGAGTAAACAAGGAACAACAAGAAAAGGATTTTCTTCCTAAAACTACAGCGGCATAACATCTAACGGAACAAATTACAGAAATATAATATTTCCATAATCTCAATGATTGCAGTCTAATTGTGACAATGAATTAAGCAAGGTATATGTTGAAAGGAAGCCAGATCTCAACCACATATATCCTCCACTGAAGGATTAGATTTAGGAAAAATGAAAGTGGGGAAATTAAATTTCCACAGTACTCTATTGTTCATTCTGTCATTTAATAATTTTTTCTCAAAATGGCCATTAGGAATAAAATGAAGTAGATTTAATTTTCTGTTTCCTTTCAGAAATATTTTCTGATTTCAAATATTGAACGGTTCTAATCTGGTGAATTGTATGATGGGAGTCCACTAACTTTGGAAATTGAAAAACAAAACAAAACTGGATGGCCACAATGGCAAAAATCTTTTAAATTGCTATCAAGAAAATGACAAGAAGACATCCATGAAAACATTGGGAGTCATCAGGAGTCAATAATAAGTTACAGAAGACTTCTATTCTTGCCTTTGACTTGTGTTGGAGTAGATTCTATGAGATAATGGTATGAAGGCAATGGCATATTTAAGAGAACAAGCAGTATTCAAAGTTTATGGTTTCTTTACAGGGAATTACTCTCATAGTTTCCTTTATTGGCCTTGCTTCCTAGAGTCTATGCTTATCTGCATCCTTTTTCTGTGGTGGTTGTTAAGCAAATCCACAATTGTTAAGCAAATGCCATGATTGTTAAGCAAACCCATTGTTTATTATGGGACATTTTTACCAAAAACCAGAGGTATACCCAGTTTTCAGCAAAAACATCACAAATATGGTCACATGATCACTGAATTCTGCAAATGGCTGTGAATGTGAAATGTTTAAAGATGTGATCATAGGGGAAGGGGTTATCAGAACTTCAGAACTGTGTTGTAAGTATTTTTTTGGGGGGGAGATGTTGTAACTTTGAACAGTCATAAAGCAATTGGTTATAAATTAAGGACTATCTATTTTTCACTATAAAGCACAAACGGGAAACTTTAAAGAGTTTGCTGCCTTATGGATGCATATCATAATGAACATCATAATAACAAACAGGGATTCTTAAAATAAAGAATCAGAATAGTCAACTGTCCTAGTCAAAAAAGATCCACTCTGAGTGGAAATTGTAGGCATTCTGAATGGAACAAATAGATAACAACTCATTTATTAGAATGCATTGTGTGAAGAAACTTCGTTACTTTCTCTTATGAAGATTGGAGCCTGAACTGTCAGCTCAGCAACACACATTCACAGCACCTCCACTCAGTTTTATTACATAATTGTTTAGTCATTTATTGTATTTATTTTTTACTTACTTAACTTTGTTTAGATGAGATGGTAGTGAAGGCAAAAAATGGATTTTGCCTGGAATTGATAGTTAAAGGAAAAAGAAAGAAATACCATGGTTTTAGCTCAGGATATCTCCCTTCTTTGAAGCATGCAAAATAGCCAAGAATTGAGGAGCACTTTGTACAAAAGAAAACTGTAAGTAAAATTCACCCCCCACCCCCCCCCATACACACTTTTAACAAATTTGAAGCTTTAGAATGGGACATCCAACAGAGCTGGAAAAACAACTATTACATCTTTCCTCATTTCTTGGGGGACAGCAAAATAATAGCCAATCACTACTATAAGGATCCAACCTGGGTACCTGCTCCAGGGGAGCTGAAATGAAACCCAAAAATAATAATTAAAAAATCAGAAAATACAGAGGCTACCGTGGGAAAATTCAACTGAATTTATGGCAAAACAATGCTTCCACACAGGGCAAACTGTTATCTCAATATTTGAGCAGCTTACAGTCATAAAATATGAATTGGAGACATTGAAAAGAAATATAGCATTTTTCTTCAAAAGCAAGGGCTTTCTTTTCCCACAAAAGTCTTTGTAACAGACAATCAAATCTCCCATTCTAGGCAAGTGTGCCAATAAGGAGCAAGGAGCCAAAGAAATAGCTAAATAATAAGCTGCAGGTCTCTAAGAATAACTCTCTATCTCCTGATAAAGCAAAGAGAGGAGAACTTAACAAATACTAAAAATTTATTGGAAGCCAGCAAGTATTCTCCCTCCCCCAATTAAATCATTCACTGCAAACACAACAGATTGCTCTCAGAATTTGTATGAACAGACTTAATGTTGAAATACCAGGAGAGCAATCCTAGCGTCCTTAGGTCAGCTTCTTCACTGCCAACGTGGGCAGATTGATCTACATGCTGTTAAATGGCTCCCAGATCCTACAAATTGAAAGTGGATACTCTTGTCCTTTAAACAGCCTACCATCCTTTTGATGCCACTCAAAATGAGAGAATATCTAGCTTCCTTTCAATTTTTTCCTCCCAACCTTGGGAGAGCAAGGATGTGGAAGTCAATCAGCTTTACTTGAAGAAGATGTTCTCAACACAGAAGCTGGCCTAATTAATGCTTTTAGCTCTTTACCACAAAAAGAACAATATATTGTTTAAACCAGAAAATCTGAAGAAAACCTTGTTGGTCATAATTGCCACAGCTGAGCCACTTATAGATCTTGTATCTCCAAATATTGAGCCTCTCACTTTCTCCTCAGTGAGTAACAGATTGCCTGAAAATGGCCCTATAAAAAAATAGAGGTCTGAATCCTCTTGGATCCATGAATGTAGTTGAGATATCATTACTTTCCCCCTAATTAGCCCAACTTTGTTGTGGCAGCTGGCGGGCCACAACAATTAGTTTTATTAGTGTTGGAAGGGTAGTCAGGGTTTTCTGTGGTGGGATGTTTGGAGTATGTCATATTTTATTTGTTTTGTAGTTGCTGTTATGTAGCTGCACCTGCTTCACTTTCTTGATGGTTGTTTTCCAGTTTTTTTATTGCTCGTTTTGTTGATTGATATTACTGGTCATTGACCAAATACATAATAAATTTCAATTTTCTCTTATGAGCTTAACTGAGGCTTATGGTATTTGAATGATATATATCATTTATAGATTTATAACCATCAAGAGAGATAGCTTCAAGTAACTCTTTTTCATCATCAAACAATTTAGATTGTGTTAGCTTGCTGTTTTATGAACATATAGTCAGACCCAAGAGAATTTGCAGGGACATTGACACCCATTAAAAAGAGGGTTGGGTCTTTGATCACCTGGACACATCAGCAGCAATCTTGACTTTTTTATTCAAGTTTTTTTTAATTTCACATATTCACATTAAATCATAATTCTTCATTGCTTATTTTCAACATTTCAATACTCTCTCCTAATGCCAACCATCATATCAGTTAAACATACCTAGTAATTTCATTATTCAATTTCTTCCCCAATTTTGTTTTTTTTTAAATAAAAAATTCTCATTTGGCAAGCAGTATGGTTTCAAGTTTCACATCTCAATACAAACATGACCATAGTTACCTATTCATTTTATTTATTCAATTTCATATCACATTATCTTATTAATATTAAATATTAAACTTATCCAATTCTAATTCATGTTATAACTTATTTCATTTTTCTTAGGATATTCTCATATCTTATTTTATAATGTTACATAAAATTCTCAACTCATTTCTATGTTCATTTCCCATATCACCTTTTCTGTCACATTTGCAATTTTGTCAATCTTTATTTTATTAATTCAAAATTGTCCCCTCTGGTTAATAATTCAAGCTAGCCACCTTCATTCTACTGTAATACCAATCTCCCTATTTACTATATAACACAAATATATATATATATAATTCAGCTTTTGTAGTTGTGCTTTTTAAAGTTGTAGCAACGTTTCAGCAGAATCTCATCTAGCCATCATCAGGCTTCTGTATAGTGTTTATCTGTGTTCAACAGATGAGCACTATACAAAGCCTGATGATGGCAGATGAATTCTGCTAAAACGTTGCTACAACTTTAAAAGCACAACCATAACGACGTGGGAAAATACCGAACAAAGCTGAATGCCATACATGTAAGTACCAGCGAAACTTAAGAAAACAAATATATACACATACATACACATACATACATACATACATACATACACACACACACACACACACACACACATATCTTTGTGTGTGTGTGTGTGTGTGTGTGTGTGTCAGATTCCACAAGTCATCTATACATTACAAAAGTATTAATCTAATCAATTAATTGTAGTAACTGATATTAATCTTTCTGTAATGGTATTCATTTCATCACTCTTTTTTTTCTTTTCTTATACATCACTAATCATCAATTATTATATAATATTCTTATTTTAAATTCCCAATTCCATATTTATTTCATTAAGTTCCATGTCTAGTGTAGCAATAATCCTTTAATAGAAAAAGAGAAAGAGAAAGTAAAACCTTTAAAAAACCCGTATCGGTTACATACTTATCTATTTTAGTACTTATTCTTATATATCACAACATATTACCTTCGGAATCTCCTTCCCTATCCTTTTTTTCACCCATTATCTCTCACTCTTTTAACAATGTAGTTTCTTTTCATCCTTGTTTGCTTCCTGTTTCTCTTTATTTTTGGGTCCTTTCTCTTAATTCCCTTTCCCCACATTCTTATTCCCTTCCCTTTCTCATTCCAATTATTAAGTTTTTCTCCCTCCCTCTTTCTATTTTTCTTTTGTATTTCCCTTTTCTGCTTTTTCCCTCTCCTTTTTTCATTTTCCGAACCATTCTCCTTTTTATTATCACATAATACCACAAAATTTTGATTTTAATTCCTTTTCCCCCCTGCTTAAATAATTGTTGTTCCCTTTGTTCTTCAAAGATGGCTTCTTCTTTGTTAAACTCCTCCCCCTCTGGTTTACTTTGTTCTTCAACAAGTTGACCACCATTTCTAATTTGTGTAATATGTGATTGCACATTTCAAGTTTAATTTTCAACTTTTCCCTTATGTCTTGCAAGTCCAAACTTATTTCAACAAATAATTCCTCCATTATATTTTCTCCTTTTTTCCTTCTATTTCCTCTTCCTTAATAGTTGTATTTCTCTTTGTTAATAGATGTATTCAATCCCAAAGTTCAGTATATTATTCCAGCCAGTGTCCTTTAAGTTTATTTTCAACTATCAATGTCCTTAAGTCTTTGTTCCAGGTTTTCTAGTTGGCCCTTTCCCAACTGTTTCCCACAGTCACTGGGTGATTCTATGACAATATTTTCAAATATCTTCCCCTTTGCAATATTCTAATGTCGCTTTCCAGGGTTTTTATTTTATTACAATGGAGTTTCTTTTACTTTCTTTTAAGTTAAGTTCCAAAGTCCAATTTCTTAGAAAGACCAAGCACTTCTTGAAGAGTCACTGAAAATTTTTTTTCTGTATTATCAGGTGGCACTCTTGAGTCTTTTCAACAATCCACTCCTTCCTTGACTTTAACTTTCTTTGTTAAATATAGTACTTTTATTAAGTTCGCTAATTTCAATCATTAGTTATTATTTCTTTTCTTTTCAACACATGCAATTTTATCATTTAGTTATGCCCTTTAAGTGCCAATGATCCAATAGTTGTCCAGTTTAATTTTTAAACCTTTGTTGTGTTCAAATATTTTCCTTTAAATTTTCTCCTCCAAGTTAATCCAATACAATAATTCAAGCCAATTTTATAAAATCCAATTTCCTTCTCACTTTCTCTGGTTGCCACTTCCACACATTTTCCTCCAAAAAAGTCCTTTATTTTTTAATACCGGTGTACCTCAAAATCCATATATTTTTCCTGATTCATACTCTGCTTGCTGCTTCTCTAACAGTCTTAGTTTCCAGACTGTTCTTCATCTTTGTGGTGGCCATTTTAGGACCACCGCTATTTTGGGAGGAATTTTTCCTGTCAGGGAGAGGAGTTGCAGTTCCCCTCAATCCTCCAGGCAATTCCCCACTTCTTCCCACCCTTCCGGGGTGGTTCTGGTTTCAATTGGGACTCTCCAGCAAGTGAGCTCAGGGTGAAACTGGGCACAATCATGGATTCTGCTCAAACTCCAATGGTGAACAATCTTCCAATCTTGACTTTTTTTAACTTCCCTGCAAACATCCCTAATTATGAGCATCTTCAGATGGTGCAAAGACAGCAAGTAACATCATACTACATAGAAAGTAATAATGATTTTACAAGGCACCTATGCCTGAATTATGAAATCTTTTTCTATTGCCTATATTCTGCTTTTGACATGATTGATTTCTGGCTCAGTTACTAGCGTTATGGAAGTCTATATCTCTTTTTCAACTCCAGGCAATCTTCAAGAGCAAAGAAAATTATCATAGAAGGATAGGGAATAGAAATTATCCTTGTTGAAGTCCCTTTAAAAAAGTTAAATTGTCCAACCAGTCATACCCAACCTATTGTTTCATTAGTAGGCTTTTCAGCCATGCAAAAAAATTGCTACCCAGTCTTATTAAAGATTTCAACAGAAATTGTTGTATCTACACTTGTTACTTTTTCCTTGGTAACAAGATCAAGCAACCAGGTCTAATAATCTTCCATTTGATTACTCTTTGATGCAAAGCAGATCATTGCTTTGTAACCATTACTCTAAAGCTGTGTTCCTCAATTTCACAATTCCTGCCAGCAGGAAATTGAGGTTCACACAGTTTAAAGTTGCCAGGTTGAGAAACACTGTTGTAAAGTGCTCACTATATAACTGAGAGCAGTCTTGATAGATTATACTTTTCACTCCATTCTAGTAACCTTTTGTTGTGTTGGGTATCAATTGCTATAATCACCAATTATTAAGCCTGGCCATGTTAACAGTGAATTATGGGAATTAACATCCAATCCAAGGTCACATGAAGAACCTCAATACTCTGGAGAACACTAAGATAGATTTCCTATTAGAAATGTCCAGAACATATTTCAAGTCTTCAGTTACTTGTTCATCAGAAAATTTTGGCAATCCTTATATCCGTGATGGCAAACCTCTGGCACACATGCTAGAAGTGGCACACAAAGCCATTTCCCCCGGCACGTGAGAGCTCAGCCGGAAGACCCTCAGTGTGCAGGTGCGTGCGCTGCCACCTGACAGCTGATTGTCAGGTATCTGGCGTGCATGCTCAGGGGCTGCAGGAGTGCACAGAGATGTGCAGCATGTGCTGGCGGGTCATGCATGCATGCACAGATGGATGGCGCGGGGGGTGATCGTGCGCACATGTACAAGGGGATCACGTGAACATGTGAAGAGACATGCAGCACGCTGCAAGAGTGATCACGCAGCGTCCAGCAAGGGGATTGTGCGCAGACACACGCCATCCAGCAAGGGGGTCATGTGCACATGCGCAGACGCACAGCACACTGCAGGGGTATCACACGTGCATGCACAGGGAGGGTGGGTGGGCCCAGCATGCATTGCCTTCTGGGTGCTGGCACGTGAGCGCACGTGGATGAGCACACACACAATTATCGGCACGAGAGCCAGAAAAGGTTTGCCACCATTGCCTTATAGGATGACTTTTGGCCACTCAAATATTTTTACATCAACCCACTTCAGTGGAATCCTGTGATGATAACATGGAAAAGAGAACTATTTGAGGCAATATAATTATTTTGGATTTGTAAGATACTGTATAAATATGATCTTATTTCAGGGTATGGATTTATACAGTTTGTGGTGTTCGTCAGGTGAATTTTCTCATCTAATGCAGTTTTATGTAGGATCCAATCTGGGTCATTCACCAGGATGAAAAGTTTAGTCTTCTGAGCTTTCGAATTCATAGTGGTGCCCATCCTCAGGGAACTTCTCACCAGTATGTGTGCTTTGGATTATTCTATGCGTAGTATTCTACTCTACACATGATATTTTTGTGGTGCCTGCCTGCCTGTTGACTGACAATAGGGTGCTGCTTATCAGGTAATATTAGGAGCCAAGGACATAGTAGCACAAAAAGAAACAAGAGCCAACGACTTAATAATCGGCCAACAACACTCCAACCAACAACGAAAAAGCCACACACAACCTGGCAACACGTAAATGCCATGTATAGAATAGTCCAAAGTATACATTTGTTGAAAGAGAATATCCCTGAGTATGGCCTCAAGCATGAGTCTGAAAGCTCGGAAGACTAAATCTCTAATTTAGGAAACTGACCCAGATTAGAAAATGACCCACATTATCCTGGGACACATATATTTGTTTCCATTTGACAGTTTTCTATATTGTACACTAGGAGTCACTGCAGCACCAAAAATGAACTAATACTTGCTTAAAGCCAAGTCAGTGAATGATGGAATTTTCTTCACATCTCTGTTTCTATTACAAGCAGTGTGCAGTGTTTTGGTTTTTTTTTTAAATAATCTACAACCAACACATATATCTATTTATAAATATCTTGTTTCTAAGAAACGATAACTGGCATCATCTAGATAGTTGCTGGAATAAAAAGCTAGAAGAAAGCTATAACTTGGAGGAAAGGAAAATAAATTTAAAATACAAAACAGTTTTCTTCATAGCTTTAAAAAAAATCTTACATACTAATATCTATTTTCAGTATACTTAATTTGTTTTATATTAATACCACAATATTTTCATGAAATGCTGTCAATCCAGCTCCCTTTATGTATAATACTGTAACATATGCTGTGTTAGTATTCCTTCTCTGTTCCTGAACCAGAAATATTTTTCAGACTCATGGGCAACATCGCCAGAGAATTTGTATCATGAGAGCATCTCCAAAAGCTCCCTGTTTTAGGGTTGCCTTATATCACAAGGTAGGCAGAATTCAAAAGTTTCCTTTCCCCAGTAGAGCTACTCCATTTTTTAAAAAAAATGTCAATCTTCTCTCTCTCTCTCTCTCTCTCTCTCTCTCTCTCTCACACACACACACACACACACACACACACACACACACACACACAATGTATGAAGTACATAAAGGAATCGGGGATGGCTGACAAAGAGAGAAAGATGTGTAGAGATATAATAAATGGTGTTGATGTAATTTTAGCAATGCTTCATTTTTTTCCTTATCTCATGTTTTTAAAAATTATTTTGGGCTTATAATTTCATCCTCCATTGTGGATGCTTTACAGCATATTACTTACCTGAAAGCCAGGTTCATATTGTGGTGTGTGTGTGTGTGTGTGTGTGTGTTTAATTACATTTAAAAACCAGGCTATTGTTTCAAAGAGGAAGGGAAGATTCCAAAAATGTTTCTACTGCATGTTTTAAGCTCCTTTTTAAATTGACAATTCAAGCCTTAGCTGTTATTATGTATTTGTAAAAAAAACATTCTGAAGATTTCAGTGTGATAGGTTCCATTTTTTTTACTAATGGCTCTGCACTGATGAGAGAATACTTTGATATCTAGGTATCATATTTCCAGAAGAACACTGACAGATTTGAGAGGATTCAGAGAAGAAAAATGAAGATGACATAGGAATTTAATGGTGAGGCTTAGGAAGATAGGCTGAAGGAACTTTGTACTTCCTGGAAAAAGAGGAGAGCCACAATAGGCATATTTGGATCCAAAAAAAACCCAACAAATATTTTCCATAACCACAGAAACCAGGACCTTAAATAACAAAGATTTTGTTTGAATATAAGGAGCAACTTTCTAATGGTAGGATCTGTATAGTAGTGAGAGTGTACCATGGAAGGTGTGGATTCTTCATCTGTTAAGACTTTTAAGAAGAGGGTGAATAACCACATCTCATGGATGGTTTTAATTATTTTCCTACACATTACGGATTGAGCAGAAAATGATTGTTGTGGTACCATTCAAGTCAGTAATTGTATGGTACATTTAGAGAGTGGCTTAAAAGTTAAATTAACTCTTCTTCCACAAGAAGTTGGGTTCAGAGTAGAGTTTGAATGACTGTTCCTTTTGACACAGAATAATACATAAATTTGGCTGATCACTACTTTAAATGCACGGTCAGTTGTTACTCTTCCCACTGAAATGTATGTCATAGGTAACTGATTTATGCTTGAAAAAAATTGAAGACAATGTGTTGGTTACGGAAGAGACTCAGTGACACCATGGCTGGACACACTATTTCTCTTTAATATACAGCCAATACACTAGATGGAGCTCTATCACTCAGATTTTTCACTGTCTACTGTACATGAAGGATTGTTATATATTCATAACAAAAATAGCATAACATAGTATCACATTTTTAACGCTCTAGAACAGAGTTTCTCAACTTTGGCAACTTTAAGGTGTGTGGACTACAATTCCTAGAATTGCCCAGCCATGTTTTTCTCATTAATTCTCCTTTGTCAGTGCACAAAAAGGAGATCCCTATTTATTTCTTTTCTATAGTGTATATGTACTAGTTTCCTTTTTGAATTGACTCTCTGCCAATGGTAGATACCCCCCTTTTTTTTTCTTTATCCCAATCTCCCCTTGCAAATTTCTTTTATCTTTTTTTTTTTTACTGCCACCATTTCTCTTGCACTTGCTGTCTGAATCCTTTCAAAGATCTGTGATGGCATTGGACAAGTCATTTTTGATTCTTGGTGGCTGCATGGAATTCCATCCTGATCTTGACAACAACATTGAAGGGTTGCCATTGTTCTCTTCAGGAATTTTTGTTTGTTTGTTTTTGTTTTTAAAAAGCTTATTCTAGTTTCTGAAATCTTGGTGATCTAATGTCAAAAGTACTAACTAGATCTGAGCCTATTTATTGTAAAGGACTCATGATCAGCCAAAGGTCAGTACTCTGTGTGTGTGTGTGTGTGTGTGTGTTTATGTGTGTGTGTGTGTGTGTGTGTGTGTGTGTGTGTGTGTGTGTTTATGATTTGGAGTAGGGCTAAGGAATGAAGAAACGATATCTGTTCAAAGTAATAAAATAAAAAGGCATGACAAGAACACCAGAAGGACTTCTTCAGAGTGGGTAAATGAAGTGTTTAAATAGCGAAAAGCAATTCAGAATGAGTTGCTGCAAAATCGGCTCTAAAAATCCCAAATTCAAATATACATTAATGGACTCTCAGCTTGCACTAAGAAAAGGAAAAAAGACAGGGGTCTTGGAATATGGATGGAAATCTCAGTGAAAGCAGTGAAAATCAACCCAGTATGTGGTTGCTCTAATAAAGGCAAATTCAGTGCTAGAAGTCTTTAGAAACTGAATTAAATTAAATTGTCAATATAAAAATACTTTTCTTTAGGCCTGCAGTATGACTGTACTTGAAATGCTATGTATATTGTGATTGCCATGTTAGAAATAGTGTAGAAAAGGAAAAAAAGTACTTCAAAGGCCACTTAAGATCATCCGGAGGCTGCAGTTGTTCCTTTATTAGAAAAGAGTGGTTACTCAAAAGAACATTGGGTGCTTTTTACTTTAGTGATGCTGGCTAATACTTAACACAATAATTTCCCAACTCCTTAATTCTAAAGAGCTCAAGGTCAAAAACATTAGTGACAATTAAAAACATTAGGCAAAGCTGTGGCTGTAGTCTTACTCCACAGGTACTTCACAAATCATCTTCAGCTGAGGAAAAGAAAAAAATGAGTCACAATGCTAAATTGTAGCATCTATCCTCACATGTACTCATGCCCCACAGAGTGAAACAAGATGGTTTTAAATATGAAAAACAAAACAACAAAACCAGTAAATTGCACAGAGATTCAGACTCAATTAAAGGAAGTAATATAACACATTCTAAAATTATGGAATGTCTTGCTTTCAGGTGTGATAATGTGCACTGTTTTTATTTCTCTGGCTGTACTTGGAGCTTTTAAATGTACCTATTGGATTATCAATATATCACATTAGCCAGTATATAACATTAGACTATCATTTGGACGTTTTTTGTGAGTGTTCCCTTCCTTCCTTCCTTCCTTCCTTCCTTCCTTCCTTCTTTCCTTCCTTCCTTCCTTCCTTCCTTCCTTCCTGATAGGATCCTCTGTTCTTTGTTGTCCCAAAGACTGACAGATAGACATTTTAAATAACACTTCTCTTGAAAGACTATTTGATTTGATTTGTAATGCTAATAATCTATAATCTTTACCTATATTTGTTCTACCAATCATAATGTGGATGGGACCAATGGAGGGAACAGAAGCTCAGTGTGGCGTCTCCTTGGGCATGGTTCATCATGTTTTATAGGTACATGGTTCAATACTCCATATGATTGTTATGATGCCATAGTTTTCTTCAGCAAATCAAGCAATTTTCCTGTTCATCTCCTCCATACATGAATGAAACACCTCTGCCAACTTAATAACTTTGAAGCAGGGTTCAATTTATAGGGATGGCTTAATCAGGATCAAGATGAGACAACAGAAGGAACTGCAGTGGATAAAAATGACTGTGTTCTATGTTCTAACAACTACTCGTTACATTTTAATAGGTCTGATTTCGTTAAAGGACCAACTAATCCAGTAATCATATTGGATGTGTGGAAGACTCTGGGAGTTATAAATCATAAGGTTAAACTATAAAGGAAACCTAGGGAATTCAAGGATCCGATGCAACCAAACAGGACAAAACTAAAGTAAGAAACAGCAATATATTAGTTAAATTGAAGGACTGGTTGATCTAAAAGTCCTAGTCCCATCTAATGGAGACTTATTGTCTGTATACTATATTTTCATAAACTGTTGCCTTCCCATGAAATCCACATTTCTTTAGTGAAAAGGATAATCAACAACAACAACAAAATCACAGAAGATATATGGTTTTTGAAATCATATGTTTCATGCTCAGCCTGAATAAGTTTGGGGGATTCACAAAAATATTCAAGGTGATTTGCAGAATGCTTGGTGACTGTGAAGTGGCACAAAACATTTTTACACTTTTGAATTATTTTTAGTACAAAGAAAATGAATTTAGCTGTGGTTTCTGCATAATTAATGATCAAAGTCTTTTCATGTTCTGGAGGATTTACACTGGATTTTCTCTTTTTCTCATTAACTCCCTTGGCAACAAACTGCAATTTAGCACAAAGCGTCTGTAGAGGGAAAAAGGCACATTTTGGAAAGTCTGGAATGAATGAAAATCTGGCATAAATAGATACTTCCATTAAAATATGGATAATTTTAGAATTATCATAATAAAATGATACAGAATGGCAGCTATGATTCACAGCTGGGTGAATTCCAATTGTGTCTATCTGGTAAGGAATAGTTAGTAAGTAGGTGGAATGGAATCCCCATCCCATTACTAACCTCTAAGGCGTCCCAAAAATAGTTTGTAGAGCACCATTTTTCAAATTTGGCAACTTTAAAATGTGTGGACCAACTCAGTTCAAAAGAATAGAGAATTTAGTAAAATTGATATACAGTAAACAGAGGCTCTAAAAATTATTGTAGTGTTTGGATTAGGGTTAGGGTCAGTGGTGGGATTGAAATAATTTAACAACTGGTTCTCT
This sequence comes from Pseudonaja textilis, assembly GCF_049901715.1. Classification (NCBI taxonomy): domain Eukaryota; kingdom Metazoa; phylum Chordata; class Lepidosauria; order Squamata; family Elapidae; genus Pseudonaja; species Pseudonaja textilis. Next base: position 19,828,111 of record NC_142008.1, read on the forward strand.
GGAGGTCAGGTTGGCTGGTGTGGCAGGCATGGCCCTTCCCCATCCTTCACACATTTGGGAGGAGCCTTCTACAACCTGACCCTGGGTGAACAGATTGTTAAATTAACCCCCCTCACACACACACACTATCAAAGTGGATCCTGGGTGCTGCGCTGCAATGCAGAAACAGGAAACAGACCAGCTGGCATGAAGGAAGGAGGAGGAGCAGAGAGAAGAAAGAGGGAAAACAGCTTTCTCCTTCCTTCGCGGTAGCAGCTTTGCTGTACATTTCTCCATTGCAGCACAGTGCTCAGGAACTGGGATGTGTGTGTGTATTTGAACAACTGGTTTGTCTGAAGCAGTGCAAGCTGGCTGAATCCCAGTTCTGGTTAGGGTGCAATGGACGTTTGATAGATGCAAGTGAATCTTCAAGTGGATTGCCACATTTGTCAAAGCCTTGTTAAGCCTGGTCAGATGTTATTAATTTAACTGTTGAGTTATCTAGTGTGTGTGTGTATGTGTGTGTGTATGGCAAAGGGGAAAAAAGCTATCACAACCTCTTTCTTTTCATATAAATGTGCTTTATTGCAGAGACATTATATTTACATGCTGGGATACATTACTACATAAATCTATCAAATAGTTCATAGTGAATGCTGTTGATTGCTAGTAACATTTTTCCAGAAATACCACAGACTAAAGTGAACAGACATACAGCTTTACTTGTTTTACAACTCTTAGTAGCTACAATAGTCAAAGTCAAAAGGCAGTGTTTTCTCAGGCCTGTCTGTCATCATTGTGCATGCAAAGAAGTGGAGAACAGCAAATATAAAACCAATGTTTGTTTTTTAGGTTCATAATGACACCAAAGCAGACAATGGGAAACTTACTTTTCTACTTTAAATCATGTACCTCTTGCATAAAATATACAGGTCTAATAAGATTGATATAAATCTATGCCTCTAGAAACCATGTCTTCAAAACAAAAAATGCAGTCTGCTCATGCATTTTCAGAAAGGCAACTTAGCAAATGTAATAAATGATTATATGTGGTCTATACAAATCAGCTGAAAAACACCTTGTCTCCAGAGTTGCATCTGCCTTGGCAGAAGATCTATGGAACTCCAGAAAGATCGGTGGGTAAGGAGACAACTAAGCCACTAACTAATAGATGCTGGTGGAGAAGAATCTGTGGATAGTGGGTTATTGAGTAGGATAATTTAGGTTTGCCAGAAGATATCAATGCTTCTAATAGGCTTGTAACAATGAACAATATTATTAAGTCTGTAAGTTTGGTTTTCTTTTGCTTTCTAATGTACTTATAAATTTAAGTACTAGCTAATAGCTGCATCACAATGATCACGTAACACAGCACTTCATTTTTCAGAGATTTCTGCAGTCAGCTTCAGTGAACCAATCCCATGCTAATAGATGGTTTGATTAAAGTGGCACAAACTTATTTAAGTGCCAGAAGAAAAATAGGCATATCAAACTTTCTCTGCACTGTCACTTTCAGCCTAACTTTTACATAAGTAGATCAAACTGGAACAGATAAGAAGTAATAGCCTGTCATGACTTTCAAGTGATACTTAATTTCATGAGATTAAATACTAATATTAGTATTTCCTTGAAAGGTCACAAATCAAGACATTACCTAAGACATATAGGTATTTAAAGTCTATTTGCCATTACAGAGTCATTTGTTATCTTCAGTGGCAGCTGTAGGATCTATGTCATTATCAGTAGCCTTTGATTGTGACAATCCTTATAAAACTATCCCTCCCATTAAACTATTCAAGACTTGAATAAAAGTGTTAATGACTGGGCTTCAAAAATTGGATTATTGTTTAGGCCAGTCTCTAAATAATAAGAAAATGGATAGAAGTAATAAAGAATAGTTTGAAATTATATTTAGATTCTAGAATTCTTAATTTATTTGTCATTTCAAAATAGAGCTTATTAATTAAGGACTCTATTATTTCTAACACTATTACTTTGGAATCCAATAGAGAGAAATATACATATATTACTTGTTTCAACAATAATTGATTCCTTGATATACTCAACACGATCAATGCACATCAATGCATTTATAAGCCACTTTAAAATCAAATGATCTTGAAATGATTGCCTGGATTTAAGAATCAATAAAACTATCAGAAAGCAAACAAGATATGGTTGTGCATTCATATGTAAGTAGGTTCAATTTATACACTTTTATCTGTAACAAAGAACACATAATGATATTAGCAGCATATTACATATTAAAGAGTCTCAATGCAATTAAACTGTAACCATGTTGTTTACTTTAGTGCAGTGTAATTGCATAGAATCTACACAATCATAGGTAATAATGTTTATACTAGGTACATTGGTGCAAACTAAAAATATTAAGGAAGGAAAAATAGAAGGTTGCTAAATTTGAGGAAAGTGATCTTGCTTAAAATCTGGTTGTAATTTTAGAAATTAGAACTGCAATAGAGAAATGGGGCCTAGGATAAAAAACAGAACCAACAGAATTTCAAAATGAAGATAATGTTCTCATGATTGTTTGGTATATGTCTCAATCTTCATAATTGCTAGTCTGTCTCAGTGCTAAAACACATTGAGAATCAAATGTAAACTATAATATTCATGTTAGCAAACAGCAATGTATTAAGAGGTCCTTAACATTCAATTAGCTTTTCGCATAGGCACAATATTAAGCTAGTCCCTTCATCCTGGTAGTATCCATAGATATGTACTACAAACTGCAAAAATGCAAATAATATTATGACACACATTTGTTTCTCTGCAGACACCCTTGATAGAAACTATGCTTTTCATTACAACTCCAAAAAAGTTAGGAAATAGTCATATTATTTAGTATCCTTAAGTAATTTGTCCCTCTATTGAGAAAGCTGAATTTCTGTTACAATTAAAGAAAAAGCATTTCCTCCTACCTATTAAACTCCTTATCTTCAGAAGATTTCATTTGGATTCTTCAACTTATATTTTCCCATATGATATATTTTCTATTTATGTTATCTTTTACTTTTCAAAATGTCAAAATGTATCTAATATTTTATAACCTATATTTTTGTAAAGAAAAATACTATTTCATTTTTTTTTAAAAAAAGGCTTCAGCTAGAGTTTTGAAAGGCAAAATATACACTCCTGAAGGCAAGTGGAATTGCACTGTTATTGTGAAAATCTCCACACCTGACATATTTCTGAACATTTCTTCTTGCTAATCTGGTCTTGGAGTAGTTGTGGCTGTGGTTCTGAGCTCTTCACCAGTCTTACACAGAGCAATCAGCCCCCATAAAATGGATTGCTCCAGGTATCTTGGAATACAACCTAATATATTGGATATGCTTGTGACCCAACATAGCTTGAAAGTATTAGATTGTGGGAAGCTGATGTAGACTAAAATGCGCTTTTCTCTTATCCTTTGCTAATTCTTAATCATGACTCAGGTATTAATTCCTTGTTGTCCTGTTATTCTCTGAGACTGGTAGCTCAGAGGAAAAAACTTTTTGTTCAAAAACAATATCTGCAAATTATTTATTATAATGAGTGAGTATACTGTATTCATGCTAAGAGGTGAGGGTTTGCAAGGAAAAGCCAGAGTTTTGAGGTTTTACGATGTTTTAGCCAAATTGTACACTATATTTCCCTGAATTGATTCCCTGGAATTTTTAAAAGTTCTATCAGAACTTTATGGAAAAATAATTTAAAGTGCATTTCTCTTACATAGCCCTAATCAGCATATCGCTCCCCACACCACTCTAAAATCACATGAATGGGAGGAGAGAATGGGCTGACCTGGATGTTACGGGCAACCATTTGTAACATAATTGACTATACAGTTCAGAAATTTCAATCTGTTGCTGATATTGAAGCTTCAATTGTAGTTGGAGCTTCACAGACCAAAATTATTTTCTTGTTTAAATTAACTCCCTTTGAAATGAATATTGTTGTTGTTTTAATAATATTTGCCACTAGCTTGTTCTTTGGCAAGGCTAGGGTTTATTTTTTGCTCCAGTTGTTGAATTCCAATCCAAAATGGGTATAGGTTGGGAATTATGTAATTTATTAACCAATAATACCCAGGGCGTTGTGGCACAGGTGATTATCCCTCTTCATGAACACATATGGAATATTCCAGTTATACAACAAAAGCTAAAATCATTGGGAGTATCAAGCATCTATCTAAATCTAGGGTTGCATTTATAACCAAAGTATCATATGATATGGCTTTTAGTCCTTTTGCTGTCCAAAACAGAATATGAATTTCTGTATAAATATATAAATAAGTAATCTGTTATGTGTAATCAGTAATTGTATAAGCGTGGACTATTCTTCACACAATCTTGCGCTGTGGCTTATCCTTGCCTGGCTGATGCATAATTTATTCTTGAGATAACATTCTATTCAATTCAAAAATGTTAAATTAGCTAGAAATTAGTAACATCTGTTTACATGACCATTTCCAGCTTTACTTTCTCATCAATATAAATGAAATAATACATATTGAATACAGTATGCACATTTTTATGCCAGAGCCAATTGGGGGATTGCCAATTGTTTCTGGCCATATCCCATCCATGAAGCGTCCAAGAGTTGACCTGCTTAGCTTCAGCAGTGGTACTGCATCATATGCTTTCAGATCATTCTCCCTATCAAAGCGAGGATTAATGAGATGCAGCTTAAAGCTAGTGTTGTTCACTGCATAGATTTGATTATTATTTCATATGATCTGAATGGGGGAAATCATCATGACTGTTGCATTAAGAGATCCAATCAAGACTTGAGTCATAGGCAAACCAGTCACTGATACTTGAATTGAAGGATAATATGAACTCTTCTCATTCCATGTAGCAATACTGAAAAACTGGCAGCTGACTCCACCTTCAGCTCTGGTGATGGGACAGCATCTTCACACCTGAAGGCAAGAAATCAGTTGAAAGAAAGCAGGGCAGATAATGTGGCTCACTCCAAGGAGCTGCCACTCAGATCATCTGTCCCATTCTCCCTAATGGTAGAGCCGACTTTTATTGAAGCAGGTAAGAGGCTGAAAGCTCCCCTCATCTGTGCTCCCCCCCCCATTCTATTATGCTTGATTCCTGTCTCACATCACATAAAGTTATTATCTCAGGGAACCTGAGCATTACGCAGAGTAAGGATGCATTCCATTACAAAGAAAAAGAAGCAAAAAGATAACATTTCTAAAAAAAAAATTACAGCTCTACCTGGATAATTATTTTTGTGAGGGATCAGCAAACCAGTTGCTTAGAAGAGTCATGAGTTATTTAGTCAACAGGAGATGAAACTTTGTTCACTGTCAGGCTAGGAATTCCTTGGTGGATTTCAATAAGATATTCATCAGAGTTTGACAAAGATGGGGTCTCCCCACTTAAACAGAAAGGGATAAATAAATATGATGCCATATTGCAAAACAGGTTTTTGAAAACACCAGCTGCATCTTTACATTTTTGGCTCAAATTAGTGGGAGTCTGTGATGCAGTCTTGAAGAGTTGCCTGTATTACTCTGGAAAATCTTCCACCATGCAGGAATTCCTTTCCCATCCCCATTTAAAGACATTCTTTAACTTTCCAGTGTTCTCATTCTAAACAAATCAAACCTGATGATGCTTCCTCAGCTTGGGACACTCCTAAGTGCACCGCTTTTAGTCAAGAAAGAAATTCAGCAGCAGAATTTTGTCCTTAAACTACACCACATACCATAAGGCAAAACCGGGCTCCTCCTTACAACAGGAGAGTAAGAAGAGGCTGGGGGCTTTAAACAAGCAACAATTACAATCTCCAGGGTGGGACCTGGCAATCTTAGATTAAAGTGGGGTGTGCCAATAAGGTAGACTCTTCACTTTAAGCAGTGGTGGGATTCAAATAATTTAATAACCGATTCTCTGCCCTAATGATTTCTTCCAACAACCAGTTCACCAAACTGCTCAGAAAGTTAACAACCGGTTCTCCCGAGGTGGTGCCAACTGGTTGAATCCCATCACTGACTTTAAATATACCTGAATATTAAAAGTGCTATAAAGTGACTAAAAATAAAGAATTATTAAATGATGCAGATTAAGAAAACACTGCATCATCTGCTAATATACTCGGAAGTAAACCACACTGAATTCAGTAGGGTTTATTTCAAAGTAAATATGCATAAGACACATCTATACAAGTTCATGACAAGTGATGTAGTAATAGTGCATGTTGGTTAGTATTTCCCCTACTTCCTCACTTTAGTTTAACCGTACAATAAGCATAGTCATAACCGTTTAGTTTCTCTTTCTAAAATGAATTTTGACAGCACTGAAGAGGGAAAAAAACTATTCACACAAATCAGAATATATTTTTCTTCCTATCTCCCAACATTTCCTCTATGATTTCAAATCAACATAGTGTAAGACACAAAGCAAGATCATTAGGATGAATTATTAAAGTAGAACTCTTGGAATGTTAAATAACTTTTTCCAATTTTCTAAAAAAACAACAGAAACATTATCTCCAGATTTATTTTAGAATAGTGTCCTCATTTCTAAGCATCTAGCATTAATAAATTAATTAGGACTGTGATTAGTCTGAAATGATAGCTTCTGCTAGTATATATCATTTATGGACAAGTGCAAGACAAGAAACACATCTCATATAAAAAACCCTGAATTACTGCATAAAGTTATAACTAAAAATAACAATTAAAATAGCAAACCCCAATATAAATTATGACAAAAAGTATTTTCTTACAAGCTGCTAAGACCTTACAGGTGGGAGGTGAGGAGCCTGAAATAAACAAAGATCTACCACACATTTTTTTGAAGACTGCAACTTTAGATATCTGCAGATTGCATAAATGTGTTGTGTCATATAATCATATCAAAGTTATTTGCAAATGTTATACAAACTGGAATACTTTAATATGAGACACAACCACATACATACGTTCATAAGAAAAACAGAGCTGTTATATAAAAATCTAATTAAGGGAATGCATTAAGTTAGCTGTGCCATTGAGGTTAAGGAGAGGGGAAAATACAGTTTCTGGAATGGGTACGCAACTATCTCCAGATGTTAAAAAGTTATATTTATCTCTATCTGGTGCTCTCCAGATGTCTTGAACTCAGGTTGAATACATTGCTGTCTCAAAGAGCAGGGCACTGCTCCCTATTTTCATGCATAAAGCTAACTGGATTGACAATGTTTCTTTGACCCAGGTAGGAGCTAGCCTCTTCCAAACAAGGCTATAAGGCATTCAAAAGAGGCTGCCTCAATCATCAAAGGGCACATTTCAAACCCCTTAATTTCCTAGTCAGCACCATCTCTTACCTTCCTTGGAGGGGCATTATGGAATTGAAGTCCAGCACATCTGGAGAGTTCCAGGTTTGGGAAGGCTAGTTTCAAGATTATCTGATTCTAGGCCTTTTGTGAGGGCTTTATTTATTTATTTTTAGTAGAGAATGAATTTCTGCCCATGTTAAACCAATCTTAACCTTAAGGATTAGTATAACGAACATTAAAATATTCTTCTTGCCAACCCCACACATTTACAAAAGAAAGAAAGAAAGAAAGAATTACTAAAGGCATATTTTTCACTCATCTGAAATGTAAACTTGTTAGGGGCACGAAGGGGCTTCATGTCCTGAATTGCACTGATAACACTGTTGGCACTCAACAAAGAAAAGACAAGTCGATTTTTGCTTAGTTCCTATGTGCATCTCTGCTGAAACGAGGCTTCTTTAGAATTTGCAGCTTGTATTAATTTTTGCCCCCACTCCTCCTCTCCCCTCCCCTTCTTATGTGGCATCTCTTTTTCACAGTCTATCTTCTTATTTCTGAGGCGCCTCTGTTTTATTTGAGCTTAAGTTGGTTGTGTTTGATAAAGCTGTATTTCTTTCTGCCTTTGGTAGTTCTGGCCCCTCATACTCCCAAGGGCAGATTTCCACACGAGACATTAAAGGTTTCTGTGAATTATTAGTTGCTGATCTAGCAGGATTAGAAGGAAATGCATTCCCTGGAGGAGAGGAAGATGCATGTTTTGTCTGAATTCCTAGTTTATTGGTAAAATCTTTCTCCGTGGTTTGAATGGTCACTTTGGGAGGCATGTCCTTGGAATCTCCAGCACAAATACTCTCTGTATAATGTTTGCTACTAATATTTTCATGTTTTGTCCCAGAAACTTCTTGCAGAGCTTTGGGACTCCGTTTTTCTTCTTCTTCCACCTTATGTTCTTCTTGAATCTCCCAAGGACTTATGTCACATTTCTCGGTGCTCTTTTGAAGGGGTATCTGATACTCTTCAGTAGTCTTAGGTTGAGGTTGTCCCTTTGTTTGAGAAGGGTGGAGGGTCTCTGAGTCAGAGGAAGCAATAGAGACGTGCTTTTGAATTTTAGAATCAGAAAGCCCAGTCTCTGGAACCTGGTCATGGATTTCCCAAGGACAAATTTCTTCTATGTCAATACGTGTCTTTGTCGGGCATTTACCAGCTCCTGCATCAAGAATGGACTTTTGTTGTTTCATTATCCCAGATTTATGAGATTTCTTTGACTCTTCAGCTTGGGTTGAATTTCTTCGATAGGAATCTTTATGGTCAGTCTTTTCGGAGCTGGAGTGCTTTTTGCTGACCTCTTTGCTCTTTGGTTGAGGCTTGTGAGACTTGACACTTTCTTCATTTTGCGCTTTTCCTGCTAACCCCAGAGTTTTCTCTTTGGCACTGGCAATAACACTAAGTGACTTCTGTAACACAGATGTTCTTGGATGGAGAGGTTTCTTATCTGCACTTAAATTGTGAGCACTCATAGATTTGCACACCAAGGGGACATTTTCAGTAGACACAGCTTCAGTTTTTTCTACAGGTTTGGGGGTTGCTTTGTTTTCAGAAAGCGAATCTAATAATGATGTCTCTGCAGTTGAAATAACCTCCCCACTTTCTGTGGTTAAGCTTTTTGAGTCTTCGGTTGGGCCTCGGACATGGTCATATGTGCTGTGGGACTTTTTTAAGGAGAAAACTCTGTTTCTCAAAGATTCCTCTTTTGGTTTGATATGCCCACTACAATCTGGTGGATTTTTCCTTGCCATGGCAATGTTTTTGGAACTCCCATGTTCCAGAAAATCTTTTTCCTCCCGTGAGTATTGCCTAGTGACAGTCTCAGGAATTTCAGTAATTCGTCTCATGATTGAGCGACCCAGACCTTTTTTTGAGCATCTTTTTTTCTGGAGGTGTGGATTATTGGTGATCATTTTTTTCCTTTTATAGATCTCCAACTGGGCATACAATTTCTTCAATTCATCCTGCAAAATAATAGACAAAATGAGCAAGGATCGTATATATTCCACAAAGAAAATCTAGAAGCTTGGCTTCCCCAGCCATGGAGAAGTATTTGTAAAATACCCTCATCTATCAATTGGCATAAGCTGTTTGGATTATTTAAGCAGGCAGCATGTAAATAGTACTAAATCAATAAGTAAACAAGTTAATATAATTTGCCATGGTGGCACAATGGTTAGAAGGCAGTATTGCAGGCTAATTCTACACTCCCCTAATCCAAGTGTTTAATCCTGACAGTCTCATGATTGACTCAGCCTTCCATCCTTCTGAGATCAGTAAAATGAGGACACAGATTCTTGATGGCATGTTGGGGGCAATATGCTGACTTTGTAAACAGCTTAGAGAGTACTGTAAAGCACTATAGTGGTATATAAATCTATTGCTATAATCCATGTGAGTGAATATATGTGTGGAGAAGACTCCTAGACTCTACCATCAAGTGAATTCTTAAAAATAAAATAGTAACTTAGATTAAAGTAATCATTACTTTACAATCTGTCAGACATATAGTTTCACAAATAATGTAGAATATTATTTTTGTTATCAACATTTATCACTATATCAGTTTGCACAATTGGTATCAATCTTAATTCATAGCCTATGTATCAATTTTCTTGGTTTAAAACTCATATGGATTTCTACAGTGCCTATCAAAATACAGGATTTCATGTGTTCTGAAAGAAACAGAAGGTGAAAAACTAAATTCAGCCTTTCATTCAGATTCTCTCTTCCTGAATGGATAATCAGAAGAATTATATGCAGCCTGATCCCTCATTTATACACAGTGTGCTTTTTCTTTTAGAACTGGGATGACTTATAGGTACCATGATCCTAAAGTTTTTGAATACAGGCACAGAAACCATGATCATATATAGATTTACACATATTAAAAATCAATTCTAAGCCACTTTGATCTCACACCTTTAACTGGGTTGGAGAGCCAAATTGATTTATTTCTTCCTCAGTGTCAGTTTATTTGAAACCAGTGCCATTTCCACCTTGAATTACTATGAATTTGCAAACATATGAGCCATTTGTTTGCCTAAGATGGGAACTCTTGCCTCACTCTGTCCCATAGACTGTACCTGATTAATGTCTGTAGACATTATTTATAATTTATCTGCTGTTCTCTTCATACCTGCCACATATCAACAAGCAACTAATATTTGTTTGTCCCTATTGTTAGACACATTGCAGGAATATGTCTTTATAGATGCAAGAAGCTTTTAGATGTAGTAAGACATTGCAGACAGGAGTTTCCTATCATAGTGATCCCTCAAGTTTTGAGAGGAGCAAATAAAAAATGCACCTAGCATAAAGACTGGGAGAAGGTCCTTATAAATTATTTCCCTTTTGTATGTAGTAGAGATCAAGGGAATTTTGATAGGAAAGAGATACCTCAAGATAGGGCATTACCTGAGTGGCATTGGTTGCAACTCTCTATTGATCAGCTGGAGAGAATACAGTGCTTTTCACTAGTTCTCAAGATTTTTAGGTTGGCAGAAGTGAGGACAATTGAAAGTTGGACTCAAGTAACTTTTTGAAGGATTAACAATTGAAACACATACTAATTTTTTAAAAAAACTTAATGGTGCCAGTAATGAGTTGAATGTCAATGCAAATCAGAGATAACTCAGAGATAACTCAGACCCAGACGTCATCTAATCACAATCCCTTATGTTCATCCCAATAAAGTTTAAGAATGACCAATTCTTTCTTCCCCACAGTGACTGTAAAGTTTCAGCGACCCATGAAACCATGCCTAAGAGAGATAGTTAGCTCAAGGCTAATAAGGTGTTTTTAAGGCTTTCGAATTAAGAATTCAACTTGGCTCCCTCTTTTTCATTAGTGAAAGACTAATCTTTGAGAGGAGGCTGTGATTGTCAATGTATAAAGGAATCAATCAAATCTCAGTCCACGACGTATCAAGTTGGTTATTCCATAGAGTTGCAACTATCTGTCTATTATTTCATTTCTTTCTATGGAAGGCATGGAAGATAGAGGAGGCTATAACATAAGCATTCTATCATCATTTTCTTTTAATGACCCCATAATCCCTTGCATTGTGGAGTCTGAGCAACTGAATGGAGCTGAGTGTTTACTGGCCGGATGTCCTTCCTGTCACCAATGCAGAGTTTTATTCAGAAGATGTAATCTCATTGTGCCCAGAGAGAGAAATATCTTCCTCTACCTAGAATAGAACTCACAGCCTACTGATTGTGAGGCAAGAACTCCAATACGCTAGGCCACTGCACACTCATAACATAAGCATTCTATGCAGTCCAAAATTATAATACATAATGCTGTTTTTAATTAATCTGAAAGATAGATAGATTTTATGAGAACTAATATATCCAGAATTATATCGATATAAAATTGAAGACCTTCTGTAAAGTTTTTTTTTTTTAAGTGTAATTTACTAAATTGGAAAGTACCCTAATATCTTCTGGATCCAAACTATGTTCACTCCATGCTGAATTGATGCTGCTATTCAGATAAGATCCAGATCTTCCCATGTCGAGCTCATCTTCATAGACTTCAGTAGCCATATCATCTCGTGGATTATTGCTTGAATGGGAAAACTGTAAAAATACATTAAGGTTTTGCTAAATAAACATAAGGATATGTAAGCATAAGAAAGAAATCAAGGCATTTGCACCCGCCCTCACTTTCATTTGGGAAAATCTGTAAGGCACATTTCAACATTCAAAAACTAACATCCATCTGTTTCCTAACTAAATGAAGATTAGTTTCTGGATATCAATCTGTTGGGAAATCGAAGTACACGTTATCAGGCAAATTAAAGATTGGAGCTTCTAGGGTTACAAAGGTGTTTGGACAGGGACACGTTAGATTCCAGACAGTCCTCTAGTTACAACAACTCATTAAATGACTGTTCAGAGTTATGACAGCACTGAATGAGGGTGAACTACAGTCAGTCTATTGCCATTGCAGGGTCCCCCATGGTTGCAAGAGCAATAGGTGAACAGCCAGAATCTACATTATTGGGAATTCTGATGTTCCCTGTGAGCTTCTCATAAGCAGAGCCAGAAAGAATTGGAAATCACCCCTGTTTCCGCTGCTTTTTAACCTGTCTATGTTCCATAGTGCCACCCATAGAAACAACACCCCCAATGGCGCATGATCCGTAATACCTGTCTCGAGTGCACTAGCCTGTGCTTGACTGCCTGCCCATAGCAACCCCTATTACCCTGTGGCACCTGCAGCCCATGCTTCAAAGCATCTGACCACACTCACTCACACACCCATTCATGCACCCATTATCCAATGGCACTCAAAGTCTCCATACACTTTGAAGCCCAGAGCACCAACCTATACCTTCAGGCCATCCATGCACCCATCTGTGTTCTGGAGGATCTATCCATAGCACCTTCCCATTCCAGTGCCACCTAATGCATGAGTGGGGATTACTACCTGGGACTGATGCCTCTTCCCATTAACAAGCAGGACTGCGGGATTATCAAGGGGATTGTGGGACACAGAGATGTGTTTCAAAATAGTTTACCACTGGTTCGGTGAGCATGGCTTGCTGGGCACACTTTGTACGCGTGCTCCAAATGCGCACTTCGCACAGGTGCAGAAGCTTTCTGACTCACCTCCTGCAATCCTGCACTCTCCCTGTTGCTTCAGCAGCTGAGGCGCAGCAATCTGCTACGCTGCGCAAAGCAGCTGTGCTTCAAAAGCAGGAAATAAGGTCAGTATGGGAGCTCGGGTGCGTGGGTGGGACCAACAGCAGCTCCTCAGAGACAACCGGTTTGGTTTCCACTGATCTTCGGTTCTACCAGTACGGCAGAATGGGACCGAACCGGTAACATACCACCACTGGTATGACATCTGTTTTTATATACATAGTAAGTACTGTATATATAGAGGTATTATAGCATGCATGTATCTTCAGATCTGGCAAAATAAAAGTGTAAAGGAAAATACCTTTGGAATCAGAAGTAACCCAACGGTGACTGTCACAGTTAAGTGTGCGTGCGCAAAGAATAGCATCAGCATCCAATCAGACTGGAGTCTTGAAGCAAGACTGAACCTGAAAATCAACATTTACATATGAGTACTAAATACACTTTCCTCCACATTTTTCATCATATGGATTTTAAAAAAATATTCTGAATGATGCTTACAGGAAAAAAAATCTGAATATAAAGATACCAGCCTTGCATTGTTCTATTAAACATGGCGGTTTCTGTGTCAATTTCTCAGCACACATACTCACATCCCCATTTTGTTGTGTCAGAGTGGAAACAGGCATACAAGCATTGTGTGCATTTTGCCCATTGTTGCTCCTGCTTTTGGAAAAAGGCATTAAAAACTACAGCATGATAGGAATTTTCTGTATTTAATATCGTACTGATTGGATGAAGCTAATTATTTTAATACACCTTCAAGTTTGGGTTTATTTAATTTGGTAGAATTTGATGGGAGAGAGGAATTAGCTGTGGGCATCATGTACTTAGAGTTAGGCAAGGCATTCAACAAAGACCACAATTTATGTCTTGGTAAAATGTAGGATAGACAGTGTCACCACAAGATGGATTTATAACTGGCTGACAAACGGTACTCAATGAGTAGTCCTTAATGGTACTACATCTCCATGAAAGCAAAGAAGCAGTGGGGTACACAAGTTTCTGTCTTAAGCCCAGTACTCTTCAATATTTTTTATAAATGACTTAGATGAGGGAATAGAAGGGGAACTCATCAAATTTTCAGATGACACCAACAGCAATAGCACTTAGACTATGCTTTACAGTGCTTTACAGCCCTCTGGTTTGGAGTGTGAGTATATTACCCCCAACCATTTGGGTCCTCCTTTTAAGAAAGATGGATGGCTGTGTCAACTTTGAGCCTGTTGAGATTTGAACTGCCAAATTGCAGGCAGCCAGCTATCAGCAGAAGTAGCCTGCAGTACTGCACTCTGTCTGCTGCACCACTGTGATAGCGGTCTTGTTTCAATTCACATTTTTCAGTGTTATTGTAACTCTGAGTGTGCTGAAAAATGAACAGGGACTACCTATCTATACATATATCTTATATTATGATTAGAATATTACAACACATTTAGTATAATATAGCCTTTAAAAAGTGTAAATGGCATAAAATATTACAATTATATTGTCAATATAATATGTCAATTGCATTGGCTTTGAATTAGCTTTTGTGTCCAATACATATTGCATGGATGATCTATCTCACATGAACGTATACATCAAGTGACATTATTTTCAGATCCTGCCATCTAAAGATGTGTGCTGGTAAAAAGAGAAGAAATGAAAAACGCTGTTTGCAGAAGTAATAGGCAGGCATTGTTCAATTTGCATCCATTTGAGACTATTTGTAAAGCTTTTCTTAATTTGTCTGGAGAGAAGGGCTTTTGTTGTGCCCTTCTGACATGCATCTCAACCCAGTTAATTGTTTTAGATTGCATGCTAAGAACTTCAAAATAAACAGTGTGGGTCACTTGCCTAATTATATGGAATATAGCAGAGATAATGAGCTCAATGTGAACTGCAACAGCCATATAACGTGGCTCGTGAAACGCCGAGGGTACTGTCCGCACTGCATAGCAGAGATAAACACTCCATAAGAGAAATAAAAATTCAGCTGAAAAAGAAATGAATGTTTCCATTAGTATTTGTGGAAGGGCAATTTAAAGTGATGATCGCATCCTCTTTCTCTGTTTGGAAATAAGCACATATGAATACACTTTCTGGCATCAGAAGGTTATGTCCATATAATGCTGCTTTGCTTCTTATTTAATCTTCAACCATCTGATAAATGTAGTTTTACTTATTAAACACAACCACAATATTTATTTCAATAGAAACATGTTGGTTCCACAAAAGAAGATAAGATATACTTTTTTCTTTGAGTAATAAAGAAATTTAACAGGGATATCTTGGGTTTCGTAGCCTACAGAAACATTTGTACGATTCTAAAATTCTGTTTAACACCAAAAAAATTGATGGAACAATAAGATAAGCAATTCATTTCCATCATAACCAGAAGGGGTTTGTCTTATTAATGCCAACCGTTTATAATATCTATGTATATAGCATTGCACATGAATGCCCACAATGAATAAGTATCTAAATACAAGAGTGGTTTGTTTATTAAGCATTGTGATGCATTGGATCTTAATTTCAAAAAGTGTTTCAAAGCATGCAGGAGAGAAAGAAGAATTGCTTTAAGATATTGCAGATTGGTGCTACACTTCTGTTCCCATATGCTCCAAAAGCATATTTTGAAGATTGAAACTGAAGCACTGCTCAGCTCTATTTATTTTTGCTTTATTTTAAAGAGGAAAGATTTAATTTCTTTGCTTTAAAAGCACCCAAAGTAGCTTCCAAAAAGTAAAGCATCAGAAAACCAATTAGTCTGATAAGGCAAATAAAAGTTACAGCCAAAACCTAGTCAAAGGAAGAACATATTAAAATAAAACTAATCCTTCTCTCTAAGACTCTTCAGTAACAGAAAACATTATTATATTTCAATAACCACCTAGGAGGGAGGAAGCCATATGCAAGAAAGGCAGCTCCATAGAGACTTAGATTATGACCTTTTTTAATGTCCTATAAAGAGGGGTAGAATTATTAAAAGCAAAACCAAATTAAACTGAGTGCCACAGGAGAAAAAGCTTTTTTAAAAAACTAAAAAAACAACAGCAAGCCATAGCCAGAGGTGGTATTCAGCAAGTTCTGACTGGTTCTGGAGAACAGGTAGCGGAAATTTTGAGTAGTTCAGAGAATCGGCAAATACCACCTCTGACTGGCCCCACTCCTGTCTATTCTCTGTCTCCTGGGTTCCATCTGATCGGTCAGGTCTTCTTTTGGTTTCCTGCACAGGAGAACAAAGCTGGGAATCAGGTTAGTGGGGTAGGGATGGAATGGGATTTTGCAGTAACCTACCCTCAGGAGTGGGGACGGAATGGGGATTTTACAGTATCTTTTCCCTGTCATGCCCACCAAGCCATAGCATACTCACCAAGCCACACCACAGAACTGGTAGTAAAAAAAAAAATTGAATCCCACCACTGCCAACAGCCCTCCATCCACTTCACTTCCTCTATTAACTTTCTGATGAATTTTGATATCCCACTATTCAAAAGCCAAGCCCTTGTTTGAAAAAAACGGCGGAACTCTATATGGTATTAGATCAACACATCAGAAGAGGCTTTTCCTCCTATAAACAATTAAGTAGACTTTTTAAAAGTAAGTCAGCATTTGTAAATGAAGGATAAAACAAGGTATATATTGCTATGGTAGCAATAATTAAGGGTATGCATTTTCATAGATGATACAAAACAGAGAAGTTCTGGTTTCTTTAGGCAAAAGTCATACACAGATGTCCAGGATAAGCCATCTAGTAGCAATGAGATGTATGCTAAAAGATTACTATTACAAATGATGTTGGAACTAGTTTAACTAGCTAGGAAATTGATCCAGCAGCAGAATTATCCATGTTGCTTGACATGAAGGTACACACAATTTTTAGAGGTAAAGAAAGTGAAGAAATACAACATGATTTAGAGATTTAACACACCCTGAAGATCCTTTGTGGCAAAAGTGCAACTGCCTAAATTCCTGCACAACTATGCTACCAAGAAAAATATAATAATTTGTCATTATGTCTTGTCAATAATACAATCTTGGAATTTTTTAAAAAAATGCAACTAAAATTTAAAGCAATTCAGTTTTGCTGGTATGCAGAACAAAAATCAGATTTCCAAAACACGGGAATTTTGTGCTGCGTTGAAAGAGAAAATTCCCCAAAACAATTTGGATGACAATGATTATAATGCTAAAAAATTTACTTCCTCTTCTGTGTCTCCTTTTTTCCCTATCTTTGCTCACATATCCAGTGGAAGATGACTAAGCCTCCTTATGCCAACACCACCTTTTGAGATCAGCGATGCATGCAACTTATGGCAAACATGCTTGTGAGGGAAAATATGCAATGTTTTCTTCCCTACTGAAGCTACTATTACTTCGCTTCTTGTCAATAATTGTCTGCCTGCCTGCCTGCCTGCCTGCCTGCCTGTCTGTCTATGTGTCTGTGTGTGTCTGTGTGTTTAACATTGAAGCTAACTTGGGTTAAAGAAAATTATTTTCATATTAATCCATTTAGTTCTTCTCTATCCTTGCAACCTGTCTTTAGGCCAGATTCAAATTGGCATTTGCAGAATCAAGATATCAAATAGGACATTTTAAGAAGTGGACTATCAAGGAGTAGTCTCAATCACCCCACATGGGGGACCGCGCAGAAAATATGATTCAATATTTGAAATTATGGCTGTAGAAATTTTTGTATTTGATTCCAAAAGTCCTCTTCAGAACAAACAGATGCGTGAACATACCACTTCTATGCCACTCTTTAAAGTGGTTGCAATTTTTCCCAGAATTACATGGCAGAAGAGATCTGTGCAATTCAAGGAAATGAGGGGGCTGCTTTAAAGAACTGAGTATGGGGCTAGGTTCATGCTCTTGGTTTTATGAAACATCCTTTTCTAAATTATTTCTTCTCAACACCTCAAGGCCAAAACAGGAGAAGAGGCAAGAAATCAGTCTGGAGCTTAAGAAGAGTAGCAAAGCTCAGCTACGTTCATCTCCACCATGATTACCTCTGCTACAGAAAAAGCCCAGGCAACAGATGGGATTGTTTAACTGAAGGAACTTGGAGTGTGCCAATCCTACACATGAAATCAGCAAGGCATATGACATGGGAAGTAGAGAAGCATGTCATGCCAAGTAACTAGACTATACTGAAGCCTATGGACTTCCTATCTTAAGTGCAAAAAACAGATGTTCTAATGCTTTGGAACTCAAAGCAGAATGTTTTAAACTTGAAATAAACTTATTTTGAGGCTGAACATCATGTATTTCACACACAAGAGAGGTGTTGATGGGATGCTTCCAGTTCTAAGTGTTCAGACCTGAAATATTTGCATACTCCTAGTTTTCTGTATAATACTTTTGTATTCTGTAGCCTCCTGTGTTAGCCTCCTTGATCATTAGTTCAACTGTGTTGCTTTACTGAAGAAAAGATAGTTTAATCTGTGTAGTAATTATGCCAAGGAATCAACACTGTACTAGCAAAAGTTGTATTCATCTTATTTGTTTATTTACTGGGTTTGTATGATGCCAATCAACCACTGTCTCTGAGTGGCTTAAAATGCATAAAACAATAAAATAAAAAATAAAACAATAACCATATTGAATAAGAATAAAGAGAAAATAAGATGTACTAAAATGAATGGATAAAAGAAAGAAAGATAAGAAACCATAGCCCTGGAAAAAATCACTGAACAAAGGAGAAATTCCCTAGCAGCACGGATCCATCCCACTGTTGATTGATTTGGTGGAAACCCAAAATGTTGGGGGCATCTGATCTCTGGGAGGATACTATTCCCAGAGGCTTGCTCCCAAAGTTTGATGATTAGAGGCTGTTAGCGCTGCTGGCAATGTATCTGCCTCTGAAGGCCATCTGTTGGGATACTAATGGACTTTCTTGCGTAGTTGGTTGGCCATGTGAGAACAGGTTACTGAACTAGATAAACCAGAGATCCAATCCAGCAGGGCACTACCTATCCTATTTTTAAAAGCTAATAATTCTCCACTGTTCACCAAGGTCAACAAAAGGACTTATTTTAAACAATTCTATTGAGCCCCACATAAGCCCTGTAAACATTCTTAAAAAATAAAGGGCTGGGTTACTGCATTGGAAAAAGTGGCCGGGCCGGGCTGGGCCAGGATGGGTGGGTGTGTGGAAAAAAAAAGTTTGATGTAGCAGTAAGGTACTGAACTAGAAACCAGTAGACTGTGAGTTCTAGATCTCCCTTAGGTACTCAGCTGAATTACTTTGAGCTAGTGGGAAAAATATAGGTAGAGGGAACATTATGTACAGTCTTTGACTTGTACAAAATAATAAGGATAATAGTTGTTAAGTTTAGCAGTTGGCTATTAGCACCACCATGGCACAAATTTTGTTCAAGTGGTGATAACATGCTTTTACCAGTCCAAAAACTGTTGAGAACCCTTGAACTGTAGGCTAGTATTTGGATCAAACAGGAATCTATTAAATATATGCCTAGGAAATGGAGATGCTTGGGCGCCTGAAAAATAATTAGATTTATCTGGATCCTACAAAAATCAAAACTCATTTCCAGCACAAGCTAGTTTAAGTGTGTATATCTTTGCACTAAGCCTAAAATTACACTAGTATAATTAGCAGTAATGAACATATCATTGTACTTGGGAAAAAAATTTATTACCCAAAGCAACAATTACACAACTTAGATGTATCCTGTGAAATTATATTGTAGGGTAAGGAATTAGCTTCATATAATTAATTCCAAGCTAACATCACAAGTTGCATAGAAAAGTCTGCAGATGTTAACAAAATTTAAGCATTTTTTATGTTACAGTTGGACCATGAACCATAATTCTGATTACATAATAAGAGCAAGGAGGTACTTTAATATGACTTGTTATTCTGATCCAATTATAAAGGCAGTACGGTATGTTCTAAGATCAGTACAGAGAACTGCTAATGCTACAATCTTTCTAATACAACCACTTATTTAGCAATTTTCTAAAAAATAATGTGGCTGAAACCCCAAAGCTGAGAATTATAGGACTGTCTGAGCAGCTAGTCCAGTACAATAAGAAAGCCTGAAGTTAATTAGGATGGGTGGGTATTTTGATTATAATGTCTCTTAGATAACTTTTGTCAAAGCCAGCACAACTGTCATGAGTTTCATTCAGCAGAGAATGCATCACTGACCTCGTGTAAATTACATCTGCTTTGAAACTGCAGTCAATATGAGTACATTTTTAAAGGAGCTTGAAAATCAAATAGTATTATTCAAGAAAAGTAGATGGGATTCTTGGGAAAAGTTTCATAGTTCCTCAGATCTTGGATATGTGTCCAAAATGTTCAGTTTGTCTAGACTATTGCTTTAATTTGGTTTTGAGTTTATTTAAACCAGTGATTTCCCCATCATAAGTCCACCACTGAACTGCCTGGAATAAACCATAATAAGACATAAGTGAACAACATACTGATCTGCAACATACAACCTTCTCCACCAATACTTGAAGAAATGAACGGAATTGACTATATGCAGGAATGAAGCAGAAGTGAGGATTGAATTGAATATATGCAGGAGTATAGGCAGGAGTGAGGCCTCCTTTAGTCATTTAATTTTTTTCCTAAATTTGAATAGATAGAATGTATTCTTCTGCCTCTTCAGTGGGAAAAGACCACCCCACCATTGCCTCAAAAATAAGGGGGATATCTAGGCTTCATAATTTCCTGCAGTCTAGATATTCTAAGAAACAGTTAGATGCAAAGCTTTTAAGCATGAACAAATGTTTATCAAAATCTGAAAAATTAAATGAAAATTAAGAGGCCACAGACATAGAAGCAACATGAATTAAACTCAGTCATAAAAGCACAATGCAAACCACAAAAATTGCATCATAGGTACTGACTTAAAAATCAACTTTTTAAACTGCAATATGTTGCATAATAAAATTATTGTGATATGACATGTGAATATAGGATACTCATTGATTCCTGAATCTCAACAACTGCAGGAATTAATGTTGAAAATATATTTTCTATAGAGGTCAAAATTAACCATTCTAAGTGATTGGAAGTTAAAGATTTGAAGATTCGGTCTGCACTTGCCTAAGAATAGTTTGGAATCAGTTTGTTATCTGTAATGGTATAATTCTGGCTAGGAATTTTAGTGCCCACATACATTAGGTTAAAGTAACATTAAATTTGTACCAGAAGAATTTTGGCTTCCTAAATAACAGTAAACAAGATTCTGTAGTAACGTTAACATTAATACGTCTTTTTAAGATTTTTTTTTGCTCCTACTGTTTTGGCTCCACTCCGGTTTGCTATATGGCAGAAAGGTTAATTACAGCTGTTTCTGATACATAGACATACAACCAATGCACATATACATAATAAAAGCAATATTACCCTATCAGTTTAGAATTTGTAACTGGGCACTCCAATATAATTTGAGAAACATAATAAAAGAACTCAATAACTTAGTTGGAGTACTTATGCTGAAGATATACTATATTAATATAGAGATGAAAAGAGTGTTCAAAGATTTGTTTTATGGATTAGGAAAATGTGGTATATTTAGATTATTTAAAATTGCCTTGTTTGTATGTCTATTATAATCCTTACAAGATGAAATAAAAATACATTAAATTGAAAAGTGTACTGCATGATATAAACATAAGTGTGATGTAATTTGCATCATTCGCATCTCCACATGGCAATAAACTCAATCAACCAAAAATGAGCAACTTATATCCAAATGACTTGGCTTAATTTATAGATGAGTTTGGGCTTTGGGCTTATGTTAGCCTTCTACAAATCCTGTCAATTTAGTTCTCTGATTAAAAAAAGATAGCATACTGCATTATAACTGCTTAATCAAGAAGAAGAGGGTTTCAGAAAGAGGTAAGGGTATTTCAGATAGAAAATGCAGGTTTCCATAAACATAAACATAACCCAATCACACCTACTCATGCTTTGCCTCAACTGTCTATGCAATTCCCAAGGGATAATGTTCTATAAAATGCAAGCCACAAAAGAGAAGAAAAGTTTGGGCACTGAATCAATCAACAGCAAGTGAGCTTGCTCTTTCTAAATATTTGTACTAAATTTCTCTTTTCTTCTTTTCTTCCATTTACAAGATACATTTCTCAAACACTTTGGGCTAATTAAAATGTGTAGAACAATTCATAGACTCTTAAAAGTGAAAAATGTGAAGTCAGCTTGATTTTTTTTTTTAAAAAAAGGAAAATAATCACTATATGAGAGAAATTTTTGACCTCACACCACTTTATTTTATAGTTTCAAGCCCTCTTGTTCCTGCTTTATTTCTGGAGAAATAGAACTTTGTTTATTTCCAGGATAGTAGACCCAGACTGTTAAAATATGCTGGAATGTAACAAGGCAAGACTGTCACCATTTGTCCTACACAATTATTGTCCAACCATATTCAATCTGTCTTAAATTGTCTTCCAGGTATGTTTCTTACCCTTAGCAAACCTGTTTTTGAACCACTGATTTACTTTAGGCTCTACTAGGATTAGGATACTACTATTCTCAATATTCCCTGTTTCCAGGAAACTATAGCAGAAGCCATATAAGCAGAGTTCCCCCACCCCTCTTGAAAAGAGCCTTTCGAAATGAAAGGAATTCTGTTTTCTCTGCCAATGAGAGTGTGTGTTTCTCTCTAAAGAAGGGTCTGACTTCATAGAATGTGTTGTGGGTGAAAATGAGAGGGAAAAGTGCTATGCGTGTCCTCCAGAGCTTCTAAACAAAAAGATGGGCTATAAATCTAATTTTGACATTAAAAAAAGAATTTACATTTTGTATCCAAACTGTTGCTCCTGCATACACAAGTAATTTTTAATACAAGTATTACAGGTATTTTATATTGAATGCTTCATTTTTACCATTGTTTATAGTATTTCATTTTATAGGACACCCATCAGCAATCTAGGTATGTATGTACTCCTGAGAGGTATAAACCCGGGGCTACATTGGACTACCAATTACGTTAAATTGATCCTGCCTTTGCTCATTTGCCAGTGGAATTATCTAGAGGTGGAAAAGATAAGCCAAACACCAACAAGACCCAGACATTTTTGTGATGTTCCCAGAAATCAGTTGGATGTTGAACTACAGAATACATTATCGGTTGACTCTCCAGTAATTAGGTGTGTGCACATACTAATTGATTAATACATTCAGTTCTTCTACTAAATCTCTTGAAAATATCAAAAATATAGTCAGTAATTAGGCAACATATGTAGTATTTGCAAAATATACTGGAGGACAGCTACTATTGAACAGAAAGACTTGTTTCTTTTTTTCCCCCTCAACCTTAATTAGCAGAACTAATTAAGCCAAGCATGTATCCCAACTGGAAACTTCACATCTAAATGGCAATCAAATTTGTTGAATTTTATACTGTTTACATTTTTTCTTTGACTTGTGCAACTGAAATAAGGGGTCTGGAAAATGAGTACTGTATGCATTCAATTTCATATTTATGGAAAATGTGTTACAATATTATTTTTCTGTAAATCATTGCATTTACTTTTACTTTTAATAGGCCAGTCAGAAATATACATAGATAATGCATATATGTCACACTTGAAGAAAGGACGAAATGATTTTACTAGCAATTTCCCATTTTCCTGCAATTATTTAACTTTTCCAAGCGGGAGCACTATGTGTTCTAACAGAAAGTTTGTTTATTAGATACATGGTGGCTGAAATTTTGGGAAAGCAAAAACTAGTTAGCTACTGTCACTCAATGCAGACTACTCTTCAATTATCCATGCTTTAGTTAGTTTTCTCTAAAATACTGAATAGGAAGCTTCAGAAAAAGAAAGAAAAGAAGTCCATATATTATAGTGAGGCATAAAATTCTTCTAACCTTCAGTGAAACATAGAACCAATTCTGAATTAGTAGTCATAATGAATTGCATCCCAAACTTAATTATGCTTAGATTAGATCATCTGAAATCAGGAAACAGAAACTAGTTTTGACTTACTTGTTCTACTGATTTCAATGAGTCTACTTTAAAAAAAATAAGGTCAATTTTTTCATGATTTGAAAAAAAAATACAATTGCTTTAAAATTATATCTACTTTGATGAGTGGACTTTTCAAAGTGGAAGTATAATTTTTTTGAGATCAGATGCAAAGTCTGAAAAAAATTGGACTGCTTAAATCAATAACAGAGATAGTGTGTTTGTGTGAGATCCAAAGCATTTATTTTAACATTTTCAAAGAGTGGTCAGTCTTAATACTTTCATACAAGATTCTATGAATTAAACTTAATTACCACAGCTTTTCTATCACTTATTTCTGAAAAATTATTATTTGTTCAATTACAAAATAATATGCAAACTTAAGACAATAAACCTGTATAACCTGTGAGGGACACGGGCAGTTTTTAAATATGACAAATAATTTGGGAACAGCTTTTAGGAAATAGTTACTTCTCAGTAAATCTGTAATTAAGTTTATGAAATTTTTCCATATGCATTTGGTTTAAAAGAGTGTTTTTAAAACAACTAAGCAGATGGTTACTCTCATTGTTATCAACATCAACTATGGCATCTTTCTTACCAATAGCCATCATGTAATCCCACCGGTCTATCAAGCACATATTGAAGATCAGATGATCAGATGTTTGTCCTCGGCCAATGAGTGAGATATTTCGTTGCAAGTTTTCACAGACTGCTGAAGTCCAGCCTGTCAGAAACCATACCACAACTAAAAACATCACAGCCAGCATCTTCATCACTCGCCCACCTGTCATATATGGAATGCGCTGAGCTGTTCGAGAAAAGAATACCTTCAAAGCTCTGCAGAACAAAGACACATAATATTATTAATATTACTAACTCCTTCAACCTTGTTTGTCCTCATGGCTCAAAGAACTTTGATTGTAGTATATAACCAATTGTGCCTGATCTGGGAAAATAAGCAGAAACACACCTGGTTAGTACTTAGATGAGGGATTATTGGCTAGACTGAGAAACCAAACAATTTTTTTAAGAATCCAAGAGGAAGGAAATGGCATACCCCTTCTTACTAACATTATCAAGAAACCTGTGTGGTTGAAAGTCATCAAGAGTTTACCTTGATTTTGATTCAACCTTTTATCTTTTATTTGGAAGGAAAAGACTGCCCATGTTGGGTTAAAGAGGAGTACAGAAATTTTTCACTCTAGAAAAGGAAGATACAATAATGACGAAGTAGATCCATCTTTGGTGAGGGCAGACTGGATCTAGTATACGTGTTTCTTTGGATACTTATTATTTTCCTTCCACCGGGTCATTTTAGAACTCTTTCCACAATGCAATCTAAATCTATTGGTACAATCTAAATCTATTGGTTTCTTTTCTATATATAATTGGAATTGGCAATTGTCCAGGGAAGGGGTGGGGGGAGTGTCAGCATACTTTGATATCCAAAGTAGATGGGTGGTGAAGAGGATGAGGTCAGTCCAACTGAGAAAAAGGCCTGATAAAAATAAAATGAAATCAGTAAATAAATACAGCAAGCATCACACTTTTTTTCATTTTCTGTCAGTTCCTGACTTTGCCACTAACATGCCAGAATGTTATTTCTGGGGAATCTAAAGAGCAACAAGGAAAGCAGTTCAGAGGATCGTGTTTTCTGCAAGCCACTGATTCCCTACCTTGATGAGAAGATGTATGGCATCCGTTTTTCTAGGCTAAACTATAATATCAGTACCACTGTTCTTCTTGGCTAACCTGTTTTCCCACATGTCTTTGTAGAAGCACCAGTTCCAGAACTTAACAGTGAGATCCTGTGCAGTTTTCCACAATGAAATCTGGATGTTTTCACATAGCAAAATCAATTCAAATGTCCCTCTAACCTTCTCTATTAAAACAGCTGAGACAACTTCTTCAGTTGATTACATATTCTTTTGAGGTGCATTAGTTTTAGGCAACTTCATTGTTTTCTTCTAAAAACTATCAATAGATTATTATCTCCCTATTAGTGCTTTGCTTATTTGTCCCTTATCAAAGTTTTCCATAAGGAGTACAAAAAGTCAATATTTATCAGGGTGCTTGCATATGAAAATAGATCTGAGTCATGCTCATTAGTAAACCTCACCAATGCAATGGAACTCAATACCCCAGAAAACTTTGAATCAAAGTCTGCCTTTGATGGGGAAATTTTGCAGAACTGCAGTACAGAATAATCTTGATGCAACTAAATTCTTAAAATATATTATAGCTGACCCCTCCTTCATTCAAGCATATTTTGTGATTTCAAATACTTCATCATTAATTTTAGCAAAATATTCATTAGTTCATAAGCTGCTACAAGTTCCTTTGTCCTTTTTTTGTTGCATTTAACAAAGTGACAATGTGACAGCATTTCTTTTCTAGAAATGCTAATATTCAAGTCTCTTGCTTCCTAAACAACCTTGTTATTATCATGCAGAACCGTACAGTCTGAGACTAGGGCAATAGTCTTTACGGAATATTAGCCACCAAAGGAAAAACTGTGTAGCAAGAAAGAGAATTAATCATAATAATAGAATATAATGAATTGTGTTTATATTTCAGAAAAATTAAATCAAATTTAGTTTTATTTCGGTCCTGTTTCTTTTCTCCTGGATCTAGTGTAGTCTGTGATTAGGGAAAATAATTGCCTCCTTATTATTTTAGATCAATTTTTACCAAGAATTATTTTTACATGTAAGAGGTGTTTTTAAAAATATGATATGCATAAGGCAACTTTGTAAGTTTGCACAAACATAAAAAAAGAGCAGACCAAGCTTTTTGCTGCATTTACTTAATCACAGATTGCAAAAAAAAAAAAGTCTACCAAAAAAGATACTAGTTCATTGCTTGAAAATGAGATTATATTTTGAGAAAAAGGCCATAACGCACTCCTATACTTTTGCACAAACATTTGTCGATGCACCCAAAATTTATACAAAATTAGAAACAGAAAATATCCTGTACCTGTGCAGCTTGAGTGTGACTGTTCCATAAACTGTAGCAAATCCCAGAAGACGAACCCACCTTAGGAGGATACACCGAAAAACACTTGGCTCAAAATACAAAATGACAACCTATAAAAGAAAAGGACATATTAACTAAAAGTACATCTTAATACAAGCCATTGACAATCGCATTATCCAATTCAAACGAGTTGTATTGCTGAGAAAGCAGAAACAGAGTGGATTCTTCAGAAATCCAGACCCCAACACAGACTATGATCTAGTTTGAATCAGATCATTGTTTTATGGTATACAATAGTAGTGGTTCAGAACCTCTTATATTTTCTTGACTATGTACCATGAAAGTTTGGGGGAGGGAGAGATTTCATAAGTTGAGCATCGCCAAGGGCAAGATTGCAAAGCTGGACTTCAAGGAAGAAATGAGGTCCAATTGTGAAGTGATCGAGCACATAGTCTTGTCTCTCCCTATTGGAAATATTTATCCTCTTCAACCTACATTAAATCTTGGCCACCTATGACTTTCCTTTTGCCTGATGCCTTCCATCTAGCTATAATTTTCAGGGCAAATTTGACTCTGTTTGCTTATTCTTTTTTATTAAATTTTATTGGTTTTTAAAAACAAACATAAACAAACAAAACATAAAAACATCAAGCTATCTTCCATAGGTGTACATACATTGTGCTGGTTGGTTTACAAATTGTTTTGTGCTTCCATTTCATAGTCTTCAATTACAATTACATTACATATAATCTCATATTGTCAATCAAAAATTAAATACCTTAGTATCATTATTAATCAATCATTTGACTATGCTTTTATTCATTCATGTTTTACAAGATAACCATAATTTACTTAGTTTATTTTATAACAGTTCATATTATCATCCCAAATCTATCCTAAAATCATTTTGTAGATATAATAAGA
Organism: Pseudonaja textilis; assembly: GCF_049901715.1. Taxonomy (NCBI): domain Eukaryota; kingdom Metazoa; phylum Chordata; class Lepidosauria; order Squamata; family Elapidae; genus Pseudonaja; species Pseudonaja textilis. Next base: position 19,855,926 of record NC_142008.1, read on the forward strand.
AAGAAGTATATCTTTATATATTTATTGTTTTCTAAAAGTCTACCTATTTCATTACTGTACTTTATTGTCTAACCATTGATAGAAAAGATCCCAAATTTTATAAAAGTGTTTATCCTCTTGTTCTCTAATTTCAAATGTCAATCTACTCATTTCAGCACATTCCAATATTTTCTTAATGATTTCCTCCTGTGATGGTATTTTCTCATTTTTCCAGTTTTTAGCAAATACAATCCTAGCCGCTGTTAATACATTTACAATCAGGTATTTCAATTCTTTACTATATATTTCAGGTAAAATTCCCAATAAAAACATCTCTGGTTTCAAGTCTATATGTTTTTTTGTCATTTTTTCCAACCACATGTGGATTTTAGTCCAGTATATTTTAGCATCCGCACAAATCACCACATATGGTAATATGAGCCAGGTGTCTGATGACATTTCTAACATTCTTCGGATTTATTCTTGAACATTCTTGCTATTCTTGTTGGGGGAAAATGCCACCTGTAAAGCATCTTATACAAATTTTCTTTATATGCTGTTGACATTGTCGTTTTATAATTTGGAGACCACAATTTTTGCCATTTCTCTAAATCAATCCCATATCCAAAATTCTTCCCCGAAGCAATCATAGTTTCTTTAACTTGTTCTTCTAGTTTAATTTCTAATAAATATCTATACAATTTTTTAATCACCTTTTCATCAGTACCTGTCCAAATCTTATCTAAGTCAGTCAGTTTATCATAGAAACCTTCTGTTTTAGAATCTTTATCATACCTTGAATGTATTTGCACATATGAGAACCAATTCATCTTTATACCTTGTTCCTCTAGTTTTTGCATAGATTTAAGTTCACCCTTTTCATTTAATATTTAACCATATCTAACTGTTTGTTCCTTTTTGTATATTATAGGATAAGAAAATGCTTCAATAGTCGATAACCAGACTGGAATTTTCAAATAGCATTGTCTTTTAATCTTCTCCCAGTTTAACCACAGAGACTCCTGTATATAATGTCTTCTAAAATAGCCCTGTGTTTTAGTTCCTTTGTACCATAAAAAAGCATGCCACCCCAACAACAAATCATGTCCCTCTAATGTCAACAATCTAGTATTTCTTAGTGTTATCCATTCCTTAACCCACATCAGATTTGTAGCTTGGTAGTACAACTCCCAATTAGGCAAACCAAATCCTCCTCTAATTCTAGCATCTTGCAAAAGTTTTAACTTTATTCTCGCTTTCTTACCTTGCCATATATATTTCAACACAATGATTAAATCTGCAAAGTAGTCTTTTCCAAGCCTAATTGGAATTGTTTGAAACAAATATAAAATTCTGGGTAATATATTCATCTTGATTGTTGAAATTCTCCCTATTAGTGACAGTTGTAAGTTTTCCCATTTCGCCAAATCTAGCGCTATCTGCTCTTTAAGTTTAATATAAATATTCTCTTTTAATGTACTACATCTTGCTGTCAAATATATCCCCAAGTACTTGATCTTATTCGTGAGCTGAATTTTCAATAGATCTGCCAGTTCTTCCTTTTGTCTTAATAGCATATTCTTTGTCAAAATCTTTGTCTTATCTTTATTTATTTTCAAATCAGCCACCTTTCCATATGTCTCTATCTTTTCTATCAATTTTGATGCTGTTTCTAAAGGATCTTCTAAGATGAAAACCAGATCATCCGCTTGCAGCTTAAATTCTTCCTTTTTGATTTTCATTCCTTTTATATTCTCCAATTGAAAGATCTCAAATAGAAAAAAGTGCATAAAAATAAACCAGAAAGGTAGATGAAGAAACAAAAATACAAGGAAAGGAAAGGAAAGGCTTTGAAGGCTTTCCCTTTAAAATAAAAAGCAAACGTAGAGATTGGACTCCAAAAGAAAAATAGAAAAACAAAGACAAGCTCCAACAAAGCCAAAAACCGATATAGTTATTACAAAAAAACGATTAAAAAAATGCAATAAAGCTGGTGAGGAGGGATAGTATAACTTAGGAAAAGTAAAAAGGGCACACTGCACTTTGTTTGATTATCCAAGGCTCTTATTATAACTCTCTTCTCCAAAAAATTATCACCTTTCCCCCCCTACATTTCAACACCAGACTCCAGCTGTTGATAGAAACCCAGAAGAGCACCTGCAATAATACTATCCCATGCTCTTCCCTCTATCTTATCAAATACCAATGTCCTTGAAAAAAGTCTCAGTTCTTTCTTTCTCAGCTTTGTCTGGTCACAGGGAAATAGAATATTTTCAAGCCTCTAGTTGGCAGTGTTACAAAGTTTCTTTGCTCTTACTTTCCCCCTCCTTTTCTGAGCAGGATATAATAAGAATTAATAAAAAAAGAGAAGATATATTTTTTAAATGAAATAACTAAAGGGAGCCTAAAATATTACAAAATCAAAAAGGAGAAGAAAAAAATAGATATAAATGAAAAAACCAGTCCAGTTTCAAAATACAAGATCATATATAGAAAATTCAGCAATGAGAAAAACAAAACAAAACAAAATATTACTTTGACATTACTGTTTAAAATCGCCACTTAATCACTTCTGTCAAACTTTTACAGATTCTTTCTTTTCCTTAGGGTGTCCTTTCAGATCTTAAAATAAAAAAAAAAGTTCTCACCAAACCGGCACACTCTCTCTTTCTGCTCTCTTCCGTTTCGGAGCTGTCCCAGCTTTAGCAGCTTTAATGGCTGCCTCTTTGCCGCTGGCAAGAAGAGCTTCTCCTGGATCTACCAGGGACTTTGCGGGTATCCCTGGGATCGGCAGGATGCACTCTTCACTTTCACCATCTCTTCGGGATGGTTTAGATCTGATAGGACCGTCCAGGAGCAAAGTTATGGGCAGCGATCTCAGACCTCCAAGATCGCATGCCGTATCGTCATGATGCCAGCTCCGCCCCGCCAGTTTGCTTATTCTTTTGAAAGACTGGCTTTTATATAACCTCCTTGGGACTTCTCATATTGAACACTCTGAATAACTTACATAAGAGATGCTGACATTTCCTTTATAATGGACACCAGTATTTGTACATACTTTACAGAGAGCGCTTGACTGAGTTATGCACCCAGTTTCCAATCCAGTTTGTCACTCCTCTCAAATAAGCATTTTTGCAAAGAGAATTTGAAACAACACATTCCAAATTTTGAAATAAACCATATACCCTTTTTGGTTTTTATTAATTCATATATATGGGGATATTCTCTTTCTCATATTTTATTCATTTTGGAAAACTGCTACATGAGTGGCAATGAATTTTCATATTGATGCTGGGTATTTGATGGGGTTAGGTATAATCTTGTTCAATATTTTGCATTTTCTTCTTTTTTTAAGGAGAGCACTTTTTCTGTGTTCTGTTGGCCTTACTTGAAATAATAATGTATTAATAATAATTGTTTTCTATTTATTATCTATCTTATTGTTTATTTCATTTTTCATTTGAATATTTGCATATTCCTATTTGTATGTTATATGTTATTTGTATATTTGTATAAATATATTTATATAGTTTATACAATCAATTCATGTTTATAGCACCAATTCATTTTTGCTTATTTTTTTTCAATTTTACAACAAGATACTTTGAACTTTTAGTGGTAAGTATCAATATATCAATATATTGATAAATATATCAATAAATGAGTAATAATACATGAGTAATAATCTAAGCAGCATGAGAAGTTTTTTCATATCTTACTTAATTGCCATTGCATCCAGATAAAATTTGTATAAGAATGATTATTCAAACTGATATGAATACTCAGAATGTTACTCTCCATTAACAGTTGAACTGTTACTGGCATTGCTTTTTCCTATAACTCTAGAAATTCCCGAAGAATGTAAAACAGTATTGCTTCCATTCAGTTGTAACTGACTCTATGATATTAATAAAGAAATGAAAGGACACTGTTTTATGGCAATATAAAACATACGTTCATGCTAATATCTAGGCAGTAGCAATAAGTACACTTGCCATCATCCAATAAGTGCTTAAGTACCTACTTAAATAAAAATCTATCTTCTAATAAACTATCTTAAAGGCAATATTCTAGTCATTTTAAAATATTTATTTATTATGAAATATACAGGCTACCCAATGACTCTAGGTAGCTTACAATTTAAAAAAAAACTTTTAAAAATAGCAAAATATAAAAAAATATGAATGGTCCCCAAAACAACAGATTATCAAAGAAAAATCATTTGTACCCTGCCCTTGAGCTTGAGTTAATAACCAGCTTTTTCATAGTTTTCTGAATGCCATCCAGATTTTGGAGTGGGGGGTAATTCCAGCAGGTGATGTCACAATAGAGAAGATTCCAAGTTGAACATTCGGAATTCCTGTTTTCCTGATAGAATTGCCAAAGAGCTTGAAGTGCAATTAATTCTGAACTAATAGCCTGAAACTGAACTCATGGAATGTCATGCTGTTTAAGGATTATGGGTGTTTATTTATCTTTTTAAAATGTTTGTTATTTTTATTTATTTATGGTGTTTATTTATTGTTTATTTATTTATTATGGGTGTTTAATGAGGATCCAGATTGTTGAGAGCAATATGCTGAGTCTGTAAACCACCTAGAGAAAGTTGTAAAGCACTGTGAAGCAGTATATAAGTCTAAGTGATATTGCTATTCAACACATCTGGAAGATTCTAAGATGGGAAAGACTGACTTAGTGTATTTGCCTAAGAATAGAGCAATATATAGGAAAAGCTTATTATATAAGAGCTTTTAGATGAGCTTCCTTGAGTTGGAAACTTAATTGTATGGAGATTGTGTTTCTACCCATATAAAATTTCACCCAAAGAAAAATAAAGGAAGTGGGTTTTATTTCCATACATTTCTCTGAAGGATAAGATATATTCCAAAAGTTCCTAACTAGTTGAAGTCACTCATAGTATGGAAAACTTCTGGCTTCATAGACCCCTTGTCCAGTTGTTCTTACAATACTGGTAATTGTGACCTCTGGCCACCATTTTGTAGTTCCATAAAATCCTGTGGTTAATTTGTCCTGGTATGTTTTTCAGTGAAAATAGTGGGGGCTACATCTAAAATATTACGAAAATAACAGCCAGAATTTTTATCCAGTGGATAAACTTGTTGGTTATTTCAAGGTATTTTAAATGTTCAAATAATATTAAAGCTTATTTCAGATGTGCAAAGTTAATTACAGGAAAGTAAACTGTGGGAGTGAAAGGAAAATCAAAGTGCAGAACTCTTAATTATTTTTCTAGCTGTTCTGTGGAACAGGTATTAAAGAAAAAGTGTCCTTAAATGCCATTCCTTCAACTAATAAGTATCACAATAATTAATGGTTGTTGAAGCAAAGTTGTTTAAGGTCACTCATTTAAATTCTAAAGAAAGTTAGTGGATTAGATTTTCAAAACATCCTGGTGACTCTGCAGCCCCCATGTCAACTAGGATTCATTTTAATTGGGGCTAATGTATTTATGTTTCTGGAACATTGATCCTAAACAAATTATAGCAAGTTGCACGGGTTACAGTGGAACACTCTATGATCCAATAAAGATGTACAGATGTTCTTTAGATCAGTCTAAAAATATATGTTTCCAAAGTTTTTAATTTTTCAAACAATTTAGTAAAATAACTGAAAATTTATATTTTCTATTGTAATATATATATATATATATATATATATATATATATATATATATATATATATATATATATATTCTACACAACTTGTCTGATTACTGCAATAAAGTTGTTCTAGAACTACTAAGATATGCTTTTTTAAAATGCAGCTTTCTTATTTTACGTTATTTATGTAAAACATAGTCATAACAACCTTTATTTACCCAACTTAGCCAAGTATGCTTTAAAGTTTTATATAGCTATACAAATATATGTTCGCAGTTTGCATACTGCAGTAGTCACCTTCAGTAAGTCGTTTTACTGTTCCCAATTTAAAATCTGCTTGGGACTGACGCTTCCATTGTTAAGTTGCACAGTTGTTAATTGTCAATTTTATAACCTTTTGTTGTGGTTCACCAGCAGCCTGTGCAGACGCCAGTGGAATTGAACAGTGGGGAAGAACAGGGACCAGTCCGGGAGTCTGGAGAGGATTCGAATGAGGGTCCTGCGTCCGATGCAGAAATGGGGCCAGGACCATCTGAGAGTGGGGTGCTGACTCTGGAGCCTCCAGAATCTGGCAGCAGCAAGGCCGAGGAACAAGGGGAGCCTGTTCCCAGTGTGGGTGTGTGCAAAGCTGCTAGAAGGCAAGAGCAGCTGAGACAAAAGGGGTGACTCAGGAGTAAGGTTTGGAGGTGATTGCCCCCCCCCCATAAGGTATAAAGGACAGGCAAAGGTGAGGAAACCTTTGTAGGAAGCAAAGTCATTCGTTCTATTTGGATTAATCCTTGAAGCTCTCTGTACTTTGTACTTAGCTTGGTGTTTTATAGTTCATTTGGCACTCTAGTTGTTGGCAGCAATTCAAAGGAAAGAAAGGTGGGTGCTTATCTCAAAGGGACTGTTTGGGACTCATTACCAGCTGGGAATGTAAATAATTCCCAGTGTTGAAATAAAACAAGAGTTGTTTTAACTAAGCGTGTTAAGCAATTATGATCTTAGGAAGCTTTGGTCAGAACACCTTTTTTGTTGTGGTCGCTAAGCAAATCACATGATCATTAAACCAATCTGGATTCCCCCAGATTTTGCTTCTCGGGAGCACTCTAGGAAGGATGCAAATGTTGATAGCATGACCTTGCAATTTTGCAACAATTGTAAATATAAGCTGCTTGCCATACACCCAAATTTTGATCATGAGATGCTGGGACAGTTATAAGTGTGAGAACTAGTTATTGGCCACTTTTTTCAGTACTGTCATTACTCTGAATGGTTGCTAAATGAATGGCCGTAAGTCAAGACTAACTGTAATGCATTGGTATGTAATGTAATGCATCCCTAAACTGGTAATTCACAGGAAAATTTTGGCAAGTGGACCCAAAATATATATGGACTATCAAAAGATCACAATTTTTCATGTTTCCTTAATTTGGTGGGCCCTGCAGATACCATGTATGCCATAAAATTCATATGGAACTCATGTCAACTTCCAGCTTATGCAACAACCTTCAAAAGTTTTAAATGACGATAGAATAATCCCCATAAAAAGAAAATAGGAATCTACTGACATTTCAAATTTATTGTGCCTTATATTATTTAGTGAGTTACATCTGAGGATGTAGATATTTGCAGCCATTCAGAAATGGCCGTTTATCTCAAGGTGGACAGAGTTGGTGGTAATGAGTAAATCATTGAAGACCTGAAAGACCTGGTTAGAGACAGATCGTCCCAGAGGAAATCTATCTATATAGTCACTAAGAGCTGACAACAACTTCTTGGCATAAAATCAATCAATCAAAAACAAAAGCAACTCAGAATATGAAATAAAAGTGCTAGGCATTGCCTACATTGAGGAGCATATTTACAATATGTTGGTTAGGTGCTTCAAATAATTCCAGCTAACCATTCACTTGCCTTGCATGTTAATGAAAATACCATACAATACAGATAATCCTTACAATAGTTCATTAAGTGACTGTTTGACCATTATAACAGCCCTGAAAAAAATGACCTATGACCATTTTTTTCACACTTACAACCATTGCAGCACCTCCTTAGTCGTGTAATTAAAATTTGGATGCTTGGCAACTGGATGCCCAGGCCATGTGATCCCTTTTTGCCCAGGCCAGATCCCCTTCTTACAAGCAAAGTCAATGGCCAAGCCAGATTCACTTAACAACCGAGATACTAACTTAACAGCTGAGGTGATTCACTTAACAGCTGTGGCAAGGAAGGTCATAAAATGGAGCAAACCTCACTGAACAAATGTTTTATTCAGCAACAAACATTTTTTGGTCTCTATTGTGGTCGTAAGTCGAGGACTACCTGATACGAAAAACTCAGGTCTTCTCATTTGCAGAGGGGCCCACATTTCCTGGGAAGATATATGTTGCAAGGCACTGAAATTTTCTACTAGCAGATACTAGAAGTATCTAAGAGCATGCTAGAAGTATATAGGGGCATGAAATTAGCCTTGTCAAGCTAATGAGTGTCCCAGTCTTATGATGGGCCAGAACCACCTCTTGTTGGGAGATTATTGGAATGCGCTTCAACATACCTACAGAGTACTATGTAGGGAAAATTGTTATTATGCAACTGAAACTGGGAACAGACAGTAAAAAAAGATTGAATATAAAATGTTTTGCATATAAATTTCATTATAGATATTACCAAAAAAGCTTTATAAATTAATGTATAAACCTTATATGACAACAGCAAATACTTATTTCAAACAAAAGGATGAAAACAAAGTTGTGTAATAGCAAAGTGTAGCATCAGCACATTTGTATGTGATTATACTCGAGTAGATCTGTCTATATTTCTTCCTTTCTCTAAGATATATCCTAATACAGATTTATAGGCAAAGTTGCCTTTCCAACTATATTAGTCTAATGTAAAAGTTTGTTTAGAAGATCTAACCCAAATTGCAATCTTTTGGACATTATAAAATCCTTGCTTGTTGAACATGAAGAAAGAATTAGGCAGCCCAATTAGTCAATAGTCTTGAGTACTTTCTACTTAGCAAGACAATTTTAACTCCCAGATTGCTGCCTATATTGGTTTATAATGCAGCAGAAAAGAACTTGAAAAGATGAGTTCTTTGAAATTACACCTGAAGTCTTTTGAAGGCAGAAAACTGTCAATTAAAAACATCTCCCTCCACCACACCTGTACAAGACCTTCCCGTTAGTAATATGGAACTGGTTCAACTGAGCCACATCTCTTTTGCTTTTAAAGATGAATGTCCTTAGGATGAAAAGTACAATGAAATTGGCACCCACCTCTTATACCAACTGGGATGAGAGAAAAGCAACAAGGAAATTGTTTCAAGGAAAGATATTTAGTTCTGGAATGTCAGTGCCCAAATCTCAATTTACAATCTTCTCTTTGATGTATGCAGAGAAAAAGCATCTCCCCAAATGGCTCCTAGCATGCCCTACTTTGGAATGCAGCCCTTAAGCCAACAGAACATTTCCATAAATTTTTCTCAGAGTTTTGATATGCCATGAACTGTCTAGGATGAGTTTCTTCTTCCAGCCTCTGCAATCTAGCAGCAGTTCCCTTTCTTTGTCATCTTGTTTATATCCTGCTCAGAACCATATGATGCCAGAAATAAGCTAAGGTGTTTACTGACATCTTTCATTTACATGTTCCAGAAAAGCCATCTGTTCTTTAAAAGTAGGTGTTCCAGCCAAAACAACTATCCTTCTTTCCTGCATTGTTTCACAGTGTACCCACATACAATAAAAATAACCTTTCCCCTCTGTAAATCAGCTCAATATACATGCTGCTTAATTTCAGAAAGAAGAAAGGCAAACAATTTTCTTGTTTTATAATAAAAATAGGGAGAGCTATAAAAAATTTCAGCTTACACACATTTCCTTGATATTCCTAAAATATAAATAAAGTAGGATTTACCGTGGCTGGAAAGAACCTAAAATCTAATCAGCTCTTAGTCTCTCATTTAAAAGCATAAAAATCTGAATTATATCAAAGGCCTTCTTAGATCAACCTTCTTTTTTCTCATAGTGGCCAATTAGATGCTTCTGGAGTACCGACAAGCAGGTGATGGAGACATATTCTTGGCACACAATTGTTTTCCTGCAACTAGTATACAATATATGGAAACACTATTCTCAATCTGAAAATAACTTTGAGTCTTCAAGCCACTGTTGACAGACTGTTTTCCATGAATTTATCCACTCCATTTTTGAAACCCTCTAAGATAATGGCCATCAACACATGTGGAATGAATTCTAATTACAGGTTTTATAAACAAGTACTTTTGGATGCCCTAATCCTCTTTCAATTAGTTTAAGGTTGAGATAGATAGATAGATAGATAGATAGATAGATAGATAGATAGATAGATAGATAGATAGATAGAGATAGATAAATATAGATGTGTGTGTGTGTGTGTGTGTGTGTAGAGAGAGATGGGGGGAGAGGGAGTGAGAGAGAAAACATCCTGTCCATTTTCTCTGTACCATGATGCTTTTATCTATTTTCTCTGTCCAAGGATGATTTTATTTTCCTCATAACAAACTTGTATAAGGCCCAGAATAATGTAGGTTTCTCTCTTTCGTCTTTGTTTTAGGTCTCTTGGAGTTTTTTTTCTTTTTCTTTTTTTTAAAAAAAACAAATTTTATTGATTTTACAATTAAAAACAAATCAACAACACACACACAGATAGAAAGGCAAAAAAGAAAAGAAAAAAAAAGGAGAGAGAAAAAAGGGGACACTTCCGGTTTGTCGGCTTTGGTGACAGCAGGGATTCGCCTTCTCTGCGATCCCTGCTATGCTAGCCGCCTTGGTGCCTCCGATCCTGACGGATTTGGAGGCTAAGGCTGCCCTGTTGGGGCAGCTGAAGATAGGGGATCCGGACAGGGGTGAGGAGCGTGCAGCAACCCCCAGCTGGCAATAACCCCTTCTCTCAAGACGGTGCAGCGGTGGTCTTTTATGGCCACCATAAAGAAGCCGGCAATTGGATAAAGAATGCGCAGGAGGGGGAAGGAGTTTTTTTTTTTAAAGAAAGTTTTTCTTGGTCGAACTGGGACCTTAAGGATATATTTAACACCTGGGAAAGTAATGTCTTGGAAGCTATAATGTTCCCGATTGATGTTTTCAGCTGCGAAGAAAAGTGACGAAAAGGGGAAGTCACTCTCCCTCCCTTATGGAATTAACAAATGGACAAGGAAACCAGCCTTTTGATAGAAGGTAAAACCTAAACTCCTTTGTTATAAGTTGGGAAGGAGAGGCTTGGGAAAACAAATTTTTACTCTAAGACTTTGCTGGAGGAGATGCCTTGAAGATAAAGAGAATTGAAATTAATTCTAAGAAAGATTTAAAGCACAGATTGGACGTCTCTGCTTTCCCTAATTTGACTTCACTCCTAGAAGAGAAACTGTAAAAAGAAGAAGCTTGCACTCTGCCTGGACTGTTTAATGACTGTGGGATTTTGGGACTTTTGGGAACTGTTTTAAGCTTGGAAATAACTGATTGGCTTAATAATAAGAAGAGGATACAGAAAGAGAAGAAGAAACAGTTCAAAATGGCTCTATCTCTTGATGAATTAAAAAAACAATATCTAAAAATAAAGAAAGAAGGCAAAGATGTTATGGGAGAAGCCCTTTGTTTTCTAGATATGGTGCTTGTCATGTGTCAGCAAATTAAACAACAGCTGGAAGAAGCCGAGGAAGAAGAAGCCATTTTTAATGAACTAAACGGTGTGACTAAGAAAGAAAGGAGAAAGAGAGGAGCGAAAAGGAAGGACTTAAGAAATAAAAAAATGTTTATGAAAGAGAAAAAGAAGATGCAAAAACAACAGAATGCTAGAAAGCAAAAGGAAAGAGGAATGCAACAGAAAGGAAATCAAGAAGGCAGAGGTTTGGAGAGGAGGGGGTAAAAAGTTTAGGCGGGCTAAGAAGGAAAGGGAAAAGGGGAAAAAAGTTACAAAGGTATAAGACAAGATGAAGAAAAGGAAATTTTTTTAGGGATAATGGGTAATATATGGGATTTTTTTTTTTTAAAAAAGGGGATTCTGCAAAGTACACATGAGTATCGTAATAGTGGTATTTGTATTATAAGTAGATAATCAGAACTTTTAAGATCTAATAAAAGACTAAAATATCAAGGTATAACTTTAAAAGGTTTAATAATGAATGATAATAAGTTTTAATAAAAAATACTAAAGGGAATGTTTAAAATATTAGTTTAAATATAGAGTTTAATGGAATAATGTGTTGATTGTTATGGATTTATTATTGTAGTATTGGTTTCTGAAATAGTAGAATGTACTAAGCAGAATCTGATTGGGATTTAGGTGTTATTTTAAATTTTAATTTAGGGGAATGATAGAAAGGCATCATACTCCTATTAGTGATTCCAGGGAAACTATTCTTTTTAAATTGGAAATGAGTCAGATGTAAATGGAGAAATGGACAAAAGATATAAAAATATTTTTCTTTAAAGCAAGATTAAATATATAAAACAGAATTAAGATGAGGCGAAAGTGGAGAGGACTTATATAATAGATATAGAATGGTAAATAAGATGGGTAATGGTATATAAGAAGAGCATGAATTCAATTGAAGTCCATACAAAAAGAGGTAATCTGGGGCCAAGTTACTTTCTAGAAGAAAGTTTTATGTTTTATGTTTATGTCTTATGTGTGTGTGTTTAATTAAGAATTAAATAATAAAATCTCGGAGGAAGACTAGATGAGAATAATTATAAACAAGCCAGAGGAAAATATAAATGTGATGACTGAATAGCAGATAAATTAGAAAGGAAATATGATTGAATAATGATTAAAGAGAAACAATGTGGAATTTGGTAAAGGGAATTTACGTGTTTATATGGAAATGGGATAAATTATAAGTACGTGATATAAAGCAATATGTTACCTGCCTTGTAAAGATCTACAACGGAAAGAGGTTTTATGTTTTTAATGTTTAATGATGTTTTGTTTTGTTTGTTTGTTTGTAAAATCAATAAAACTTGTTTTAAAAAAAAAGGAGAAAAAAGAATGGAAAAACACTTTAAAACATTCTCATTTTCGACAGTTTATAAGATCTTTTCTTTCCTTAGTTTATGCCATATACGCACACCTTATCCATATATATATTTATATATCACTCGTATAAATTTGTCCTATTCTTTTTTGCCTTATAATATAAAATCTGTCTTTGTTCTAACCATTTATACCAGCAATTCCAACTATTATAATATATTGAAGAATCTTTTTTTTTTAAGGCTAAAGTTAGTTTTTTCATTTCTGCACAGTTTGACATTTTTGAGTGACCATCTGCTCTGTAGGTATATGAGGGAGCTTCCAACATTGAACAAAAGCTAGTCTGGCCGCTGTTAGTATGTGTATTGTTATGTACTTTTTTTGATAGTTGTTTATCGAAAATCCCTAACAGAAAGGACTCTGGTTTATACTCGATCTGTTCTTTTGTTATATCTTCCAATCAATTTCGAATTCTCTGCCAGTATTTTGGGGCTTCTGTACAGGACCACCACATATGAAAGAAGGTTCCTTCTTTTTTTTTACATTTCCAACATTTAGGACTCGTATTGGGGCACATCTTCGCTAATCTCGAGGGAGGGAGGTGCCATCTGTAAAACATTTTATAAGTGTTTTCTTTGTATGCTGCCGATTTTGTGATCTTATTATTTCTACTCCAGATCTTTTTCCATTCTATTAAAGTGATACTCCGTCCTACGTTCCTACTCCAGGCTAACATATTCCCTTTAATTGTCTCTTCTTCTAATTCTACTTCTAATAGTTTTAAAATTTAGTTATATTTTTCTTGTCTGATCCTAGTAAAATTTTGTCTAATTGCTGGAGTTTGTTGTTAATTCCAAATTCTTTCCTATCCTGTTTGTATCTACTATGAATTTGGAGGTATACCCACTGATTGATTTTAAATCATCAATTTTAAATCATTCATGGGTGAATCATCGCCTCCATTGTCGATAACCAAATCGGTACTTTTAAATAGTGTTTTTTCCGTATTTTTTTCCAATTGATTAATAATGAATCTCGAATTAAATGTCTATGGAAATATGTCTGATTGACTTTCCCTACCTCCCATTAAAAGGCGTGCCACCCCCCTCTGCAAATCGTGGCCTTCTAAAAATAAAGTTCTCTTATTAATTAAGTTCACCCAACCTTTTAGCCATACTAAAGAGGCAGCCATATAATACAATTCCCAATTTGGAAGTGCCAACCCTCCCCTGCTCTTCAAATCCTGCATTGCCTTTAAATTTATTCTAGGTTTTTTCCCTTGCCAAATAAATTTAACCATTATTTTATTAAGTTCTTCAAAAAAAAAATTCTATGTAGTTTAATTGGAATCGTCTGAAATAAGTTTACAAATTTTGGAAGAATATTCATTTTAATAGAAGCAATCCTGCCCAATAGTGAAAATTGCAGCCTGCCCCATGATTCTAGGTCCTTCTTTACTTGTTGCAACAGTTTGTCATAATTATTTTCCTTAAGTGTCTTGCAATGTGCTGTCAGCCATATTCCTAAGTATTTAACTTTCTTTGTCACCTGTATTCCCATAACTTCTTCTAAATCTTCTTTGTGTTTTTCTGTTAAATTTTTAGTCATTATTTTTGTTTTCTTCCTATTAATTTTGAGTCCTGCTACCGCTCCAAATTGTTCTAATTCGTTTATCAATTTTTGTCCTCTTTCTATTGGTTCCTCAATAAAAAAAACCATATCATTGGCAAACGCTTGCAATTTGTATTCTTCTTTCTTAACCTTTAATCCTTTTATCTCTGAGTTCTGTCTAATTCGTGTTAATAGTGTTTCTAAAGAGAATATGAAGAGCAGGGGTGAGAGTGGGCAACCTTGTCTGACTCCTTTTTCTATTTTTATTGGGCGGGTATATTCCCCATTTATTATAATATTGGCCTGTTGTGTATCATAAATAGTTGTTATAATGTTTTCAAATTTAGTGCCTAAATTCATGTTATAAATTTTTTGAATTAAAAATTGCAAATTTAAATTATCGAATGCCTTTTCTGCATCTAAAAACATAAGTGCAATTTGTTTTTGGGGGTGGGCTTCATAAAATTCTAAAACATCTACTACTGTTCTTCAATTATTCCTAATCTGTCTAGTCAGAAGAAATCCATTTTGATCTTCATGTATGTACAAATTTAAAATTCATTTTAATCTGTTAGCTATGATAGAGGTAAATATTTGTAGTCAGTGTTTAGGAGTGAAATTGGTCTGTAGTTGTTAATATATCTAAGATCAGATTCCTCCTTCGGGATCAACGAGATCAATGCTCCCCTCCATGAGTCTGGCATTTTAGCTGCCAATAAGGCTTCATTGAAAACTTCCATCATAAGAGGTCCAATTTGTTCTGCAGTTGCCTTATATAGCTCTCCCGGAATCCCATCTGGCCCCGGGGCTTTATTTTCCTGATTCTCTATTGCTGATTTCAATTCGGACCAACTAATGTCTTTATTTAATAATTCTATCATTTCTTCCCCAATTTATCTTTCATTTCATCTAAGTAATTTCTTATTCTATCCTCATTAACTTCTTCCTTTTTGTATAACTCTTCAAAGTATTTATGTGCAATGTCTTTTTTCTGTTCTATCTCTTGTTGTATGTCACCCTTCCCATCTATTAATTGGTAGATCAATCTCTTTTCTTTCATATTTTTTAATTTATAAGATAACCATCTCCCTGGCTTATTAGCATGCTCAAAGTAGGTTTGTTTAATCACATTCAAATTTATTATCATTTTCTCTTGTTCTATTAAATTCAATTTATGTTTAGCAGTTATTATCTGATTTTGTACTCTTAGGTCCTTAGGGGTCTTTTGTAATTGAGTTTCTAATTCCTTGATTTGTTGTAATTTATTTTGCTGGGCATATTTTTCTTTATTCCTCATAGCATTATAAGAGATTGTTATACCACTTATTACTGCCTTCAATATGTCCCAAATGTTTTGTTTCGAAGTTACACCATTGTCATTTTCCTTTAAAAAATAGTTTAATTCCTCCTTAAGTTTGTTAGTATACGCTTTTTCTCTTATTAATTGAGTATTTAATGTCCATCTTTTCTTTGGTTTCTTCCTACCCTTCCAAATTATTTGAATTGGATTATGGTCTACCCATTCATTCGGTAAAATTTCAATTCCTTTTATCTCATTTGCTATTTCCCCATTCATCCATGCCATGACAATTCGTGTCCATATTTGATGCGGGTTAGAGTAAAATGTAAATAATTTTTCCTCAGGGTGTAATCTTCTCCATAAATCCACCAAATTGAATTCCTTCATCCTTTCCCTACATGTCTTAGGAAGCTCTCTTTTCCCCTTTTTATTCTTCTCCCCATTACTATGGTCTTTTTGATAATCAGCAAAAGAGTTGAAATCTCCTATAATACAAATATTCCTTTTTTCAAATCCTATTATTTTTCAATGTAAATATTTAAAGAACTCTTTCTGATCTTCATTCGGGGCATAAATTACTACTAATAGAATTGAAATAGCATTAATCCAGATCTGTAAAACCAAAGTTCTTCCCTCCAGGTCTGACCATACTAAATCTGCTTTCAAATCTTCTTTAACGTATATTGCAATCCCTTTTTTTCTCTCGTGTCTGCTGGTAAATAGCTTCCCTAGTTTCGGGCAGTCTAGGTATCTTTCATCTACTTTCCTTATGTGAGTTTCTTGTAGGCATATTATATCGGCATTTTGTTTAATTAATTTAGCTATTATCCTTTTCCTTTTTGTCGTCGAATTTAAGCCATTTATATTAATTGATAGAGATTTCTTTTCTTCTTCCATTTAATTAATTCTGTTTCGCTCTTTGTCCGTAATAACTCCAATCTCTCCTTGTGCTTGTTGGGGACTAGTTTCCTCTCTCTCCTGATATGAATAAACATTCCCTTGGTTTCTTGAGGATCCTTCTTTTTTGTTTCTGTGATGGCTTTGATCTTCCTGTGAATTTCTTTCCAATTCCTCCTTACTACTCTGATTTTCCATACCTACTAGTCGTTCATAAAATTCTTGGGCCCTTTCCACAGAATTTATTTTAATTTTCCTTTCTTTCCATGAAACTAACATCCCCTCTGGAATTAACCATTTAAATAGAATTCTTTTCTGATTTAGATAAATAGCTAGAAATTTATAGTCTCACCTTATTTCTCTTACTCTTCTTGGAATTTGCTTAAAAATCAAAATTTCTTTGCCTTTATACATAATTGTTCCATCTCTGGACATCCTAAATATAATATCCTTGGCACTCCTTCTCGCAAAGCATATATGGACTTCTCTCGGACATTTATGGCATCTCACATAGTTGGTGCTGACCCTGTAGACTTCGTCAAATTCCTTTAGGATATCGTCTTTATCCTTTTCCAGTAATCTGGCCAATATTTCTGCCATTAGTTGCTCCAGGTCTTCTTCCTTGGATTCCTCAACATTTTGGAATCTCAAGTATGTAGCCGCCTTATCCATCTCTAGGGAGACCAATGAATCTTCCATTTCTTTGCTCGCGTTTTTTTAATTCTTCATCTACCCTTTCTAGTTTTCTTTCAGTTCATTCCTTATCTCTACTTCTTTTATTGTTGCTTCATGTTTTTCCAAGGCCTGTTGTAGTATTCCAATTTTGTTCTCTACTTTAGAAATGTCCACTTTCATTTCTGCTTTTAATTTCCCCATCTTCTCTTTTAATTCACTAATATCTGCTCTTGTCTCATTATGATTTTTTATCATTATTTCTTGTAGCTTTGTCAATATTGACATTGAATATACATTGACATGAATATTGACATTCGAGACATTAGCTTGTTTTTCCACTGGTAGCATTTCTTCTATGGTTTTTTGAACCATGGGCAAAGCTGTTGCCAACGTAGTTGTTAATGTCGGGGTAGCCTTCCTTCCAGTTTTCAGAGCTGTAGTAGTTGCAGAAGTCATTTCTTTTAATATTTGTTTCTGTTGTTGAATTATATTGATTATATTATCCCAAATTACCATTCAGTATTATAACCCCTATATTAGAATTGTCCAGTGTCTAATTGCTTAGTCCACCTATCTACTAGGTAGCTGTATTCTGTATTCTTAACTGGTTACTGAAATATATGAATAAATGTTATTTTTAACCCTAATTCTAAATCAGGTATATAACTTTATGAGATCTATGTTCAACTTCTTATGCAACACTATATAGCACTATGTAACATTCCATATGATAAATATATATAATAAATAGTATATCAAATCTAACCAAGTTTAAGTTTTATGAGTTTGTATACATTGTAAATATATATGTATTCTTATCTAAACTTATCTGACCCTATTTTAAGTATTAAATATTCTAAGTATTCTTAGCCACCAGTATTCTTACACATAAACAGTATTATTTCCTTCCCCAATAGATTGATTATAATCACACAATAAATTATACTATTAAGATATTGAATATTAAATATTGTCTTATACTTATTGATTAAATAATTCTTAATGTTCTTACTATTTTCCCTATATATCTAGTCAAAATATAGCTATCCCTATTATTAATGAGTTAATCAAATCAATTAATTCAGTTATTTAATAATCTAATATAACAGTCAGTTCTACTTTCCTCAATAAACAAATTTATAGTCATTATAGGGAGAAGGTGAAAAAAAAGAGATAGTTCATCATAACACCGGAAAATAAGTAAATACAAAGAAGGGAAGAGAATTAAGCAAATTTATACAAAAAAAAGAGGGAGAACAATAGAAAGAAGAGGTTTTAGGATCAGGTTTTAGTTCTCTGTCTCTGTGTTTGAAAACTTTTCCTTCAAATGCACTGGAAGTGGGGGGGTAGAAAGCGCTGAATAATGACTGCAGTCAATCAGTGTCTTCCGAATCTTCCAAGTTACTTCTTTTTTTTAAGCGTTCCTAAGTTCAATTCCTTAATTTCCTTGAGTATGACCACCTCCTCAGTTGGAATAAAATTCTCCCAAGGATCTGTTAAGCAGTTGATATTCGATATTTTGTTGCAATAACTTCGGAGTTTCTAAGTATCTCATATAGTGCCGCGCTGTCACTTCTCCGTCAACCTCACTCCTCTTCCGGTCTTTGTTTTAATAAAGTTTATCCAAAAAAGTCTATCAGAGTAACAATCAAATAGAGTGTTCCAACTTCTCCACAACTTTCACTCTTTCCAAATAATAATTTCCTGACCTCGTAGACTTCCCTTTTCATTCATTGTAATCCATACTTTCACTTCGGTCTGCTGGACCTTTTCGCCTTTTCGACGCTTGTCTAGCCTCTGCTTTTTAGCCACTTTCCTTTCAGGCTTCTGACAGACACTAGTACGAAAGGTTATAACTTGCCAATCTTCCTCTCCACTGCTAAACTCTTTCTGCCACCCTTTTCTCCACCGATCTCAAAAACTGTCACTTACTTGCTTTTCACATCGGTGGCAGTCCGGACTTTGGAGCCTCCATTAATAGGAGGCTGTTCTTGCTCGTTGGGCTCTGGAGGGCTTCCTCTTCACTGCAGGGGGGTTGCCTTCCCCACACTGCAGCCCGAGTTTCCCCCACACCAACACAAATTTCTCCGGGATTCAAGCACCCTTTAAGGATGCTTGTACCAACCGCAAAAAGAGATTAACTGAAACCACAGACAGGCTTCTGCACCTCTACTCGTCCTTGCCTTGCCACCGAAAGTCCTAGAGAGTTTTTTTTTTTTTAAATGTGGCAACCAGAATTACATTCAGTGATCCAGATGGAGGTGTACCACAGCATTGAATACTGTAAGGGTATTACAATATTGACCATTTTATTTTCTATACCTTCCTAATAAATTCTAGCATGAAATTGCTTTTTTCATAGCTATTGCACAGCGAATTGACATCTTTATAGAGTTGTGCATTTTCTGCATTTCCTTATTTGGAATAGTCATGATAAGATTGGAAACTTGGAATTTTATTTTTGATTAAGCAAAATTTGCTGTTATACTAAACTATAAATGTGGTGAATTTTAACTATTATTTGTGTAAGTATTCAACTTGACCTGGCCCTTCCAGATAGTTTGGGGCTCCAATGGGTGAGCACCACACTGGAGGTAGTTGACGAATTAAGAAGCAATCCCCCTCCCTGTGCACACAGCTCCCTCCCCCCACATCTTTTAACTATAGTTTTATCTTGATTGTTACTCCATTTTTATCATTTTAGAAATATTTATTTCATGGTTTTATGTTTTTAATGCTGTAAGCTCTCCAGAATCACTTTGAAATAAGATGAGTGGCAAGTACATTTAATAAACAAAAAGACGAACATTTTAATCAATGGTTAATCTTAAATGATAGCAGAAACAGCAAAATGCCTATGCTGGAGAAAAAAATGGGACAGAGAAAGTCCAAAGGGAAGAAAACTTCATTTCTAATATGAGAAAACTTTATTTTATCCTAAATGTTCCTATTTTTTTTCCCAAGAAAAGTATCTACACTTGGAAGACTATCAATGTTTTAAGGCTCCAAGAACTATAACCATCCATGCCTCATTATGCTGGAGCCAAAATTTTAAAGCATGTGATGACATTGCATACTTGATCTCTTTGTACTTGCATCAAGATATCACATGACAAATAGAAAGGTGTGAAATTTGTGTCATGCTGTTATGATGGGTTTCTTAGCCCATCTTACAGATAAATATGCCAAGGATCCATTATGGATTATAATTGATGCCTAAATTTGCCACAAACAATAATTCTAAACCTCATGGATTCCTGCACAAGAACAGAAATCCCATAATATTTTTTAAAAAATGTTTAGCTCCTGGATGTTTTGTTGCCAAACTAAGTAATATCTTCAGCAGCATTTCTGGGTGAAGTCTCTTGTTCATTTATACAGGTCCTGGGTGATCAGTTGATCTTGACACTGTGATAAATAGAACCAGTGTACAAACCAATAAGGAAGTAGGCTATCCAAACCATCAACAGATGACTGAACTGATCGCTCTCTCACCAACCGAATTCTCCACCTGACAGCAATCAATCAGAAATCATAAGGTCATAAGACCAGAAACAGTCTTGTGATTCAACCATTCTTGTCATTCAATCACCTTGTGACCCAATCAGTCCTGTGATTCAACCAATCACAAGACCAACCAAACACCCAGGACAAGCAAATAAAACACCCCAAAACCCTGTCAAAGATATTATCAGTTTGGTAATGAAATGTTCAGGAGCTAAACAGCGAGCTCAGAGAACAGACACCTACCAAAATCTACAACCTGAGCTACAAATATTTTCAACAATTTCTAACCAGAACTGCTATGTTCTAAATGTCAGGCCAACTAAATTCAGAATTCTAATGAAATGTTTACACAATCATTCTAGACCACAATTTCAATATTTTGGGGCATCATATCCACATGTTTACATTCAATTCTAAATGGAATTTTTACCCAATGATCATGATGGTACACGGTAGACAGATGCTGTTTGGATGTGCCAACTTCTCTGTGTTGCAAGTATTTTCCCTATCCCTGATGATATTTTTTTTATTGTTTAAAAATATTTGCCACTGTCTCATTTAGTAATAAGTCTTTGTTCTTCAGAACCATTACAAAATCAGTGATTCCAGAAGGAGTTACTGTTGTGGATAGTGGATTGGGAAGACAGAGAAAATACAGAAGTCTTTAATATTATATAAAGGAAAAATACTCAGACAGCAATCTTTTGGGTGAGGAGATAAGTGAACAAAAGTATTTCAAATTTTAATCTGTGAAATATTGGAAGGGAAAGTAGTGAGTCAGATGTATAGCTTAATGTCCCGTCTTTAGTACTTTAAGAATAGAATATAAAAGAGGAAGAAATAAAATGCTATGAAAATAAATTCAGTTTATATTGCTTTAACTGGTTTTTTGTTGTTGTTGCTGTTGTTGTTTTCCAATGTATTGTCACTTGGTATAACACTCTTTTGTGTGGTACTATAAATATTTTAAATAAATAAATGAAATAATAGCACAACTCACCGGAAAATAAAGAAGCAGTGATCCAAATAGGATAGTCTCCAATAGAATAAGTCCTGATGCCCTGATGCTCTAGAAAGCAGACACAAGAATTTAAAGCTTTACTTCCTGTACTTACATTAGAAAAATCCAAATGTCCATAATCCAATATTATACTGATAGACCACACTACATATTCAATATACTTTATAATTTTTGGTACCTATCCTGCAATCCAATTTCCATTTCAATTAATCCAGAAGTGAGTATTGATATGTAAACTACTTTCAGTCGCACTATGTTTGCTTATAACTATGTTCCTCACTCTGGGACTTATTTTCTCTTTAATTTGTTTATGCTTGTAGTAGTAACTATACTAATATCCTGGCAATAAAATCCAGCATAAATTGGTAGATTCTATTTTAAGTAGTTTTCTTAATTAACGCTAAGTCTCCTCAGATAGACATCACATTTACAATTCAAAATGATGCAGAAGTAACAATTTCTCCCCAAACTATTCAAAGTCAATATGGGTTATCCATTCTCTATTGCTTGAATTTCTGTAATGAACATCAGTATCCTAGAAGAAATGATAGTTGTTGTTTTTCCAGGACATATCCCACTCTTCTGATTAGGAATTATAATGCTACATACAGTACACTTTAGAAGTATTCCTGAAATTTGCACTGCAGATATGTTCGAGTTTCATTTCTCACTTTCCATGTCAACTTGTATATCTTCTGATTATTTTAATGCTAAATGCAACACATTAATTATCTCATTAACATTTGGGGCAATTAAAGATCCTTAATTGACATGACAGAATTTACAGAGTTTAAGCAGAGCTTTTAAACTATTGTTTCAACATCCCACTATAGTAATCATATAAATAACACATTAACTATCAGACAGTAAATACAATTGGACATTAACATCAAACTTCTGAGAGAGGCCATCTGGAACTTTGGAAAAGAGAATTATCCAGATGCTGGCAATACTCAGATCTTCTGCTCCTTATCTTGTAAGTGCAAGAAAGCAATCGGTATTCTTAAATATCATGCAATTTCAATAATGAGATGGATGCGGTGGGTGGAGGATGAAAGTAATCCAGACAAGGTAGAGGTGCTGTTGGTAAAGAAAAGTTGGCCCTTGGAATAGGCTGAGTCCTGCTTTTATGAGAGCATATTTTCCATGAGGAACATGTTTGCAGTTTGGAGTGATTCTTGATTTCCACTTGCCACTAAATTGTCAAAAAAACAGCCATAGGAAGGAATGTGTCTGTACAATTACCTTAGGGTGTTACACTACTATTTCCAGCAACAGTTATCCAGCCCTTAATTAACCATTAAGCAACAGAAGCATATGCTGAGGGCAGCAAGGAAAGAGGGACACCACAGAATTTCCCCTCTACCCATTTCCCCTTAACTCTTTCACTACCACACTTGACTTTACTTGGCTTTTTTTCTTGGTAATTGTCCTTCCCTGCTATATTCAACTTTAATCTGCATTATTAAAAATGTTACCTTTGGCATGATGAGTGACTAAAGTTTAAAAGTTTTGTTTGATGGTATCAACAAATATCACATTTGTTTCCATCTCATGGTGTAGAGTTTCAGTTCCACCAAGGGGCACCATTACTGGGCTGTACTTAGGGCAGCAGTTGGTCTTAATATGGCCCTGCAGTTGCAACCTCCTATGACTCAACCTCATGAGTGATACATGGGTCTATGTTTAAAAAGTGTCTGGAAGTTATGGTTGGTTAAAAAAAAAATCAGTGGCTATCCAGTTGAACAATGTTCAAGGAGCAGAAATGGTGTCTGACTGTCTATGGAACTGCTCCTGCTAAGAACTTCCTCAGCTATTTAGACCCGAAGAAAAAGTCCTTCTGAAGATTTCCTGATGCCAGGAGGTACCCATCTTCCACAAGGATTTTCTCCTTTGTGGCTTCCAGATTATCGAATGCATTTTAGGACCATAGTTTTGACCTCCCAATATTTAAGAAGATGTTAAAGTACTTATTTTATGCCAGGATTTTCCTAGTTAATATTTTTCTGTATTTAATTTTAAACCAAATCTTGGTTTGTCAAAGTTGTTTTGGTCCATGTTTTGTATTTCTAAACCACCCTGATTGTTGAAAAAACAAAAACAAAAGGCAAAGTAGAAAATCTAATAACCAACAGAGAAATAAAGTCCACTGACTATGAATCATTTCAAAACACAGTTACGCAAACTCTATTACAGTCTTTGACCATTATATCAGAACATAGTATTTGGTTGTGCCTTCATAATTAATACAAGTGAAAGTTATTGCACAAATGTTGGCTAGACAATAAATATCAATACTGATGTTATTACTATATGTAATATTCATTGCAAAGAAACACACACATCCTCTAAGATACACCAGCCCCATGAATGAAGATGCTCTCAATCCAGAAAAAATATCTAACCAAAAAACATTTGTGTGATTAATTATAGTTATTGTATGCCCAGGGTTTAGACGCTTATAACTGAGGGGCTATTTGATACTGAGTTTTAGAACCATTTAGGAACAAAGATCCATTTTTTCATTGCAGAAATTTCAATGATGACGTGCATTCAGAGGGTGATGCCATAATGGAAGTACTGCAACTATAAATGTAGATCAATTTTCAATAATTGATTATCTTGCTTTATTGAAAAATCATCATGAATAAGCTAAAAGGAAAGGTTGCTTTAGGATGTACAATTCCCTCTCTGGCATCTCCTTTAATTCTTTCCACCATTTTGGCTTGCAGAATGTTGAGGTATGGAGTGCTGAATTACAAACATAAAAAGCTATTTCTATGGCTTCTCTTGCACTGCCTTTCTCCTACATCATCAGAGCAATCAGCATTGACTAATTCAGTGTAGAAAGCAATGGTGATGGAGGAGAAATAGAAACAGAATGGTTGCTCCCCAAGGGTTATGCACTCATGTTGTAAGCCAGTTATTTCTGCTAGGACTGCTTAACAGCTTCTTGTGCTAGGAAGAAATCTGCATTTCTTCCACCCAGGAGAATCATTAAATATATCTTTGTTGAAATGCTGCAGCTGTCTTTGGGCATTGCCATTTCCCAAAGGCTGACAAACCAAGCAGCTTCATCAGTGCAATGAAGCTTGTCAGAATTGTCAAAATATTTCCATATTGTCTTGACAAATGGTTGCACATATGGTAGAAGAAAACCATTAAGGACTGTGCATGTTCTATACATATAATAATGCAGTTAGGAATAGATTGGCATAAATACCTTTAATGGTTCAAATGTATGTATTGTTATGGAAAATTAGTGGTAGGGATATTGATTTCAAATTGGAAAAAGCCAAGGAGATGACATTGGAAAAGTAAGGGAATAGATAAGAAAAAGCTTATTTTAAGCTTGGGACAAAATTAAGGTATAAGAAAAAGAATAATAATCATGCTTTTCTAATTCATTAGAACAATGTTACTAAATCTTGCCAAGTTTAATATGTCTGGACTTTAACTACCAGAACTTCCCAGCCAGGTTGAGGAACACTGTACTAGAGTATAAAAAGGATGCAGGGAAGAAGGGAAGGAAAAACTTTAGCCAGGCTTTCAAGATTCTCTTACTAGAGCTGTAAATAAAGTATAGTACTAGCTAGAGTTGAGCAGTCTATTTTTTTTACCTGGACTTCCTCAAACGTCTTGCACAAACCCATTATAAATGTTAGTAGACAACACTATTGATGTATTACTTTGTGGCTTTCAGACATCAGACAGCAAGGAACAGAAAGCAATGAAAATCTGGTTTATATAGATCTGATTGTCAGGTATAATTTTTAATGATTTTGTAGCAAAGACGTCCTTGGGTGGAGAGTGGGTTTTTGAAGAATTCAAATTGGCAGACACAACTAAATGATCAATGCTGCCATTCTGGCTTCCCATTCTCTGAAGACAGTTCTGCTTTGCAGGATCTTTGCAAACAACGTACCAAATTAGATGAGTGAATTCTTTGAATCTCTTCAAGGAAAGAAGAGATTGTTCTTCTCTGAATATTTCTCAACAAAGGATTCTGTCTAGCACTGACTACAGAACTACTACCGAAAAGTTAAAGGACTTCCTTCCAATATTTTTTGGGGGGATTTAATTTGAAATGCTATATCCAGACAGACTCAGGACAGCTGGAGAGATAACCATCCAGTTGTAATTGAATAAATGTAATATCACTATGTTCTGTCTGTGAGAATTTCTCTGAAGTTCTCGTCTTCTTAGAAGTACCTTCTAAACCTATTATTTTCTTAAAGTCTATGAAAATCAGTACATACTCAAGAATAAACAGACAATATTAACTTTAAAGAAAACAAGACAAATCCTTCTCAGC
Organism: Pseudonaja textilis; assembly: GCF_049901715.1. Taxonomy (NCBI): domain Eukaryota; kingdom Metazoa; phylum Chordata; class Lepidosauria; order Squamata; family Elapidae; genus Pseudonaja; species Pseudonaja textilis. Next base: position 19,881,851 of record NC_142008.1, read on the forward strand.
TCAGAAGCAGAAAGAAAATGAAGTGTAATACAGGAAATAAAACTGTGGTAAAACCCAATAATTATAAACTAGTATGGTCAAGGTGTGATATTGTGATGACCCATAGTCTCTGAAAATAATCCAAAACCCAAAACATACATTAAAGTCTGGTAAGACCTTCAACTTAACTTCACTGTTTTATTAGGCACAGTTTAAAGTCACAGAAGTAAATAATGAGGCAAAAAGAAAACCAAAACAAACCGCATTGACGAGAGTTCCCAAGCAAGCCAAGATAACTAATCATAAACTCCAGGAAAATAACTAAGGAGAGTCCATGGGAAGAACCCCAGCAAAGATAAACCACTTTCAAAGTAAACACTAAACTTTGACTCCAGCAATTCTAACTGCGTAGTTACAAACTTATATACATAGTTCCCAGCTGCAAGCCACGAGGAGGATCATGGTAATCTCCTCTTGAGTAGACCTCGCTTTTCCCTGATCCTCTCCTCCCTGCGTGACCTAGGATGGATAGGGGATGGGCCTGGATCCTCTTCTGACTGTTCAGCCGGCCTCTACCCTTCCCCAGCCTCCTCCACCACCTCTGGAGCCACACTCCCACTCCCTGTTGGCTGTTCCTCCTCTTCCTCAGAGTCAGTCTCCACCAGGGGCATGACAACAACATTCCCTTATGCCTGAAGAGAAAGTTTTCGATCGGTGTGTGCTACCTGCTCTAACATAAGCCAGTGAAATAGTAAAACAAAAACTTAACAGAAATAAGACCATACTGATCAGATAAAAGCAACATAAATAAAATACACGATGGTAGTATATACACCTGAAGAGGTGAAGCATTATTAACTGAAACCAACCATTTCTCTAATAGGAGCATTATAAAAGAATTGTGGATGGATATTTCAGCACGTCTTCATCCTGACAAAGTCTTAAATGGGATACTCATTTAAATGGGGTTTAGTTTCTTCTCAAGGATATCTTTGGGGAGGGGGAGGTTAAATCTTGCCAGAATTAGAACTTTCTGAATTTGAGAACTGTCATTTGGCTTAGATATCTAGCTGGCTTGAAAATTGGTGAATGACTTCCCAAGAACACATGGATGGATACAACAGCCAGTTTTAATTGGGTTTCTAAATCCTTGACACATTTAATACCTATTATCAGGTTCGTATTAAGTGAGAACTCATTGCATTTCAGCTTCTCATATCTATCCCAGTCCTACTCCAGAATAAAAGAAAATTATTTGTTCACACAGAAGTGTTAATTAACTTTGAAGTAAACTCTTTGGATTTCAGTACTTATTATTTCATAAGACTATTTTCTCAAAAAGAAGGAATAACAATGGAAGCTTCTGAAAGATAATGGTTAGCTGTCAGTCTATGGCAATACAGACCAGTATTTTGTTATTTATTTTTTGGGTAAAAGCTTGGCTCAAATTACAGCAATGCCTAAGTTATATCAAAAGGAAGAGTTTGAGCTTGTAGTTGTATAAAAATGAAGAGCAGCATTACTGCTGCCCAGAGTCACAGCTAAGTTAGGCATCCTTATAAATCTTAACAATAAATAAAAAATAAATAAATGCCTCCATTTTCAGCTGAAGGATTTTCTTCTGACCTTGAGTTCTGGAAATAACTTGGTAAAAGTAATGTAGGAAGATCTAAAGTAGTAAGCAGAGGAAGAATTTAGAAGCCCTTACTTTTTGTTTAATCCTGCATATAGAAAAAGGGTTCACATATTACACTAAACCACAGGCTTTGTTTAAAAAGGGTTTAGTGAGTAAAACTAAAAGTGTAGCTTGGTCACATAGTAGACCAGGCTAAAATCTATAAAATCAGTGCTTCAATATTACAACCAACCCTTCTTTATATATAACTTAGGTTGCTTTTTACTAAACCTAAGAAGCTAATTTTGAGTCAGAAAAGCAGCACAAAATATAAAAGAAGATGGGCTGAAATAGAAACAGAGAAGTTGCAAACTGATTGCCATAGGGTAATTTTGTAATAAAGGTGTGGAACTACAATATAAATTTTTGCAGACAGTGCTAGGTTTGGTTTATTTTATTTACTGAAATGGTATAAGCTGTGCTTTAGCTAACAACCTTTCAGAGCAGTTTAGAAAATAACAATAAATAAAAGAAAGGACAAAACTATAAATAACAATGAAAATAAAACAAGGAGAGGAGAAAAATACAACAATAAAAGTAGCAATAAAAACGTTCAGTTTTTTAAAAGAATACCTTGCTAGTTGACATGCATGAAAAGCTCAGTCAAATAAAAAGAGTGACAAAGAAAGACATTTGATTTAGTTTTAGGCATCTTACTGGAAGTTAATTTCAAAGATTGGGTAACTGTAAAGGACATTTGTTCACTTACTACTTATTTAACTTCAAAAGGAAGGTAGATCCAGTGGTGGGATTTAAACAAAAATATTACTGGTTCTGTGGGCATGGCTTGCTGGGAGTGGTGTGGCTTTGTGGGACAGGCATGGCAGGGGAAGGGTACTGCAAAATCCCATTCCCTCCACACCCCACTAACCTGTTCCGTTCTTCTGTGCAAGGCAACAAAAGAAAACCCAGCCAATCATCTGGGACTTCGGAGGCAGAGGTGGGAGCGGGGCCAGTCAGAGGTGGTATTTGCCAGTTCTCCGAACTACTCAAAATTTCCACTACTGGTTCTCCAGAACTGATCAGAACCTGCTGAATACCACCTCTGATACTATACCTTTAATTAGGAGTTCCCAAACTTGACAACTTTAAGACTTGTGGAGTTCAACTCCTAGCTATGCTCCTAGCTATGCTGGCTGGAGAATTTTGGGAGTTGAAGTCCACAAGTCTTACAGTTGCCAAGTTTGGAGACCTCTACCTTTATTCCTCTGTCCCAATTAAAAGTTTTTCTACCTATCTGCTGACCAAGAGCAATTTCCAGAACTATTTTCAATTGTAACCACACATATTAAACTTTGGAGTCATTCAGCTAGGAGACAACTTGTAAATGATTGTAACAGATTTATCTAAATTGAAAACTAATAATGGATCTATAAAGTTTAGCTGGTGAAGTACACTGAAAACATCAAGGTCTCTCTGAAAACCTTTGATTCCTGATGACCTTCCATGGTGTAATGGATTTAAGTTAAAAAAAAAAGACCACTTTAGATTGAATGTTAGCAGAACCAATTGTTCAAATGAATAGTAATTTCCCTTCACTGAAAATGTAGGAGCCTGACAACAATCTGTCATGAATACTTTAATTGAGATTCCTATATTGGGCAAGCAATGGGATTCAATGGCCTAAGGGCACTTCTTTGATTCCAGAAATTTCCAGCACTTGTATCTAAACACCAGTTTGGAACTCATTTTACTTATAAACTTTAATCTGAATCATTTTTGCCATTTAAATCATTCAGTCTTAAGTTATAAATAACTAACTTATACCTCTCTTATTTAATGGGTCTATTGTAAATATGTAAAATTTGAATCAAACTGTTGAATAGAACTGAATGACAAAAGCATTTAGATAATTATGTGCAGCCCTAATGTTATTTTGTTCAAGGTTTGACACAGAGATTTGGATTAAGTGTTTGTTCTTTATGAAATAACCCTGCCTTTGCTATAGTCATTTTCCAGCTTGTATGGATATTAACCTTGGTTATTGACGTTTCTGTTGAAAACAGTGTGAAACATTTCTATTTAATTACTTGTCAGTTGGTACAAAATGTTCTTGGTCATAATTTTGCTATTTAGATTAGATCATAAGTATACCTTCTGAACATTATCTTGAATCAGTTGGCAATATGTATTAATGTTTATAATGTAATTCTGCAGTCACAAAGCTATTCTATTATCTAAGACAGAAAATAACAAAAGGAAACCAACTCACAAGTAGTTCAGTTCATGATTACAGAATTTATGGTTACCCGGATGTATTGCTGAATTACATTTCACAGCAGTCAACATATAGAAATTAGAGGCTATAGTTGAGCAAGGTCTGGGCCATAAGTTTTCCATCCCTGTTTTCCTGGTGTTTTAATAGCCAGCTGAAGATGGTTCAGACCTTTATTAGGAAAGTGGTCATGGAACACGGTCTAAAACATCAATGGCAGCCACAATGTAGCAATTGAAGCTCCAATACAGGGTTTGTTTGTTTTTTAGTGTGTCACACATGCAAACATGTTAAAAGCTAGAACTTCAATCCTAATGTTAAGGTTGCCCCTCTTGCTACAGACCCTATGGGCTAGAATAGAACGTCAAACTCTACAGCATTTCTTATCCAGATATACCTTGTGAAAACTTTACCAATGACCATGTTTTGGAACCAGGATTTATCACCAGGAGCCGAAGGAACTTCATACTTTATGTAAAGGGTTAAGTCAAATATGTGATAATAGCTATTATATCTTGCTAGTGCCAGCACCATTCAGAAAATTAGGCCAATGACTCTTTTCCAGACTTTGGAGATATTCTTTTGGATCAACTCAGAGGTGGTATTCAGCAGGTTCTGACCAGTTCTGGAGAACCGGTAGTGGACATTTTGAGTAGTTCGGAGAACTGGCAAATCCCACCTCTGACTGGCCCCGCCCCATCTCTTCTCCGCCTCCTGAGTCCCAGCTGATCGGCTGGGTCTTCTTTTGTTGTCCTGCCCAGGAGAACGGAGCTGGAAAACAGGTTAGTGGGATGGGGAGGGAATGGAGATTTTTCAGTATCCTTCCTCCACGAGTGGGATGGAATGGGGATTTTACAGAATCCTTCCCCTGCCACGCCCACCAAGCCAGGTCACACAGACTAACCCATGCCACATCCACAGAACTAGTAGTAATAAAATTTGAAACACACCACTGTATAGTATGCTAATATTTTCTTATATCTACAGGCCACCATGTCATTCAAACTACTCATTATTTTATTATTCTGTTCTTTATTATTTTTACAAATAACTCAAGGGAACAAACATATCCACTATACTCTTTCCACCCCCTTTTTCCCCATAACTACCCTATGAGGTCAGTTGGGCTGAAAGAAGGTGATTGGCCCAAGATTACCCAGCTAGCTAAAGCAGGACTAGAACTCATTTTCCAGCTTTGGTGGGAGTTTGAGGCTTTAACCACTAAGCCAAACTGGCTCTCAATATTTGCTTGAATATCCTCTATAATATTAGAGAAAGAGATACTTCATAATTATGGGAATTGTAAATGTAAGACTTTCTTCTGTACTTAGGTGTCTTAAGTCTAACCACCAGATTATAGCCAGAAGTATAGATTTAATGAGAATTACAAAACTATAATATCAGTACTAATAAGAATGATTATTTTAGTTCTAAGAGTTATAGTTTTAGTAGAGCAAAGATTTGGTCTTGCTTGTCATCTCATTGAACTTTAATTCAAGCCCAGTGTTCCTGATGTTCCTATGTTATTCTAATCAAATTGTTGGTTTTATTGTGTAATGTTATGCTGGTCAATAACTGAAATAAAGATTTTGATTTGATTTGAATATGGTGATGATGAAATCAATATACCAGATTTCTAAAACTGTGACTCTAAAATCTAACTAATTCCAATCAGTCCTATAAAAATTTGCTATATCCTTGCATATACAAAACAAAATTTTGCAACTAAAACTGTAACACAAGTGTTTGTTTGTTACTAAATACTTAATATAATAATATTGCTTGGGTGGCCTGGAAAAAAAAAGTAAGAAAGGCTGCATTGACCTTATTCAATAACTGGAATAAAACCTACACACTCTTGCGTGATTTGCAGAGAACAACCTATTTGCCCTCAGGAAATGCCCTGAAAAAGCATTAAAGTGAGCTCTAAGAACAGCCAATCAATCCATGGATAAATAAATGAATTTTAGCAAACTGCTGGGAAGCATTTACAAGATTTTATGAAATGTCTCCTACCATATTTACTTACCCAGACAGAAAAGTCATAATGAAACTCCTTATCTGAATTCCTTTAACAAAAGTCATGAGTTAAAAAGCTGTAGAGTCGCTTTCTTGTGCAGTGCTTCTCAAATATTTTGATCTCAGGACCCGTTTGCAATTTTAAAAGAGCTTTGGTTTATGTGGGTCATAGCTATTTTATTAGAAATTAAAACTGAGAAATTTCAAAATATTTGACTCCATAGAACCCCAAAATATTCCAGAGACCACCATGGGTCCCCAGGCTATACTTTGAGAACTGCTATTCTAGTACAAGCTTATTAAGGCCCACATACATATATTTTCTTTTTTCATCTTAGATATTTCATTTTCCACTTTTAGGCTTTGTATTTATAGCTGCTTGTACTTTGATTTCACTTTCATTGCTTTACCCATTCTTGTTTCATTTTAGCTCATTGGAGAATTATAGTTTAAAAATGTGAAAGAAGAAACAAATTTATAATCATATTCAATTCCTCACAAATATCTAAACTAAGCCAATGTTTCATCTCATGGGAAAAAGCATGCTTCATTATATCCTTTCCCCAAGCCATATTTCAAAATATACTGCACATTTCTTTTGTAAGAAACATCTGCAGAAATTTAGGTTTATTTCTAAAATGTAGGCAGTTGAACCTGCTCGGTCCAGGGAGCTCCCAGGACATGTTATATATTAAAATTTGTGTAGAGTTAGAATAGACCTTTCTTGGTAAGGTACCATCAGGGTATTAAACAGATGCTTTTGGGGGGAATGGAATTATGTCAGCAACCAGTTCTGCTACATATCACAATTGTAGCAAGCACTTGTCAAATACCAAAGATCTGCCATAAAGGGATGGGAGCAGAGAAGGAGGCAGCAAAATTGTTCAAGCCAGCCATAAGGTTTCCTGCCAGGCTCTTAATTGAGGAAATTGACAGGAAGTCATCCAGTACAGAATCTGATAGATTCAGTTGATTGTGCAATTATTGCTTCGGAAGGCTAAATAGAAATGACTGTCTATTTATAGTAAGAGGTGATTGCAGCTATTAATTTTAGCAGTTGGATTCAAGTATTTAATGTGCATTTGATTTTGCTGGTTGTATTGAATAAACTTGGAAATTATTTTAAAGGCCAGTTCATTCAGTCTGGTGCAATCACACATACGCACACACTTACCCTAGACACCAGCAAATTGTCATTTGGAGTGAAGCTTGTGACACAGTATTATGTGAGAATGTACTGTATGTTGAGGGTTTGAACTTGCAGGGTGTTTTCCAAATGCTTTGTTACCAAGCTAAGTAACATCTTCAGTGGAGTTTAGGGGATGTCAGTGTCACGGTTCTTCTGTTTATAAAGGTTTCAGGTGTGCATGTGTCAAGTGAGGGTCTTGTGAATGAGTCAGCTGTGAGTCAGCTATGAGTCTTATGGTAGATCTTGTGATAAGGAGATTACATCAGGTCAGGATCATTGGGAGGTGAACTGCTAGTGGAGGGCGGGGGGGGTTGCATGGGTTGACCGAGGGTCAGTGCTGTCTCTGGTTGGCTGTACAATTGATTTGGATTCTGAGGGGTTCATAGGCTGGTTGTAGGCTGATATGCCTATTGATGGAATTGCTTGTGGAGTGCCAGGCTTCAATGAACTCACAAGCTTCACAGGTCATAGTGTGACTGATAATTTTTGTGTTGCTCCAATTGAACTGGTGTTGTGTGGTGTTGGTGTGAGTAGAGATTAAGGATAAACAGAAGAACACTGGCACTGACCTCTCTAAATTCCACTAACATTCCAAGATGTTACTTAGCCTGGTAACAAAGACTTCAGAACCAGCCTACAAGTCAGAGAACAAACCCTCACTGTACACCCAAACTACAGATATTCACCACTATTGTATATTATAAACATTTATTCATGTATAAAGATGAAGCCTCTTCCTAATGACTGCATGGACATTTCCATTTATTTATTTATTTGGTCAATGACATAAAATAATAAAAAGGGAATAAAAGATAACAAATACCATCAGGAACCACAGAGAAACATGAATATAATTATATACCGACAACTATAGAGTAAGTCAACCTCGAAAAAAAAGACACAACGCAAAAACCTGAACATCCAATAGCTACAAACCACATCTCTACTCAACAACCACAACCCAATCCACAACCCAATCCACAAAAAAACATAACCCAGACAAATATTGATATCCCAATCCTCATCAGAGAGGCTGTTGAGCATGAACGGAAATGTCCAAACACCATCTTATTTGGTCTAGAGGGCATCAATGATAATGATGACATCACAACTGTCCGAAACATCATCAGTGATTATCAAGCATCAACCATCTCCCCTGATGAAATACTTGACATTTCCCGCATTGGCCGAGAGCTCAAAAACAGTGACGGCTCTGTGACCCCACGCTTCTGCAGGGTCATTTGCAAAAATGAATCAAGCAAACGCAAATTCATTTTACACTATAAATTCACTTGCCAAAACCAACACCAACCATAAGAACCTCCGTTGTCGCCCTGACCTAACCATACAGCAACGTGCCCGCTCCCGTGTACTCCGCACTGAACTCAAAAAACGTCTCGACAATGGAGAGAAGGACCTGTACATTGACTACCATGCTGACTGTATCAAAAGTAAGTCACACATCCCGCAACTCAGCTTTAACCTTCAACCACAACCCTACCTCAACCAGTCCACCATCACCCAAGACTAGGCACGCACGCCCCTAACTACCTCAATTCCAACTACTGCTGGCCTTAAATGCAAGCTACTCAATGCAAGAAGCCTTGTAAATAAAATACCTGAATTTTTCCTCCTACTAAATATGGCTAAATTCGACATTATATTTGTCTGTGAAACATGGCTCAATGCATCTCTCCCCGACTCCATTACCACAGTAAGAGACTATCATGTTTACTGATCAGATCGTGAAATTTGTAGAGGAGGTGGTGTTGCTATCTTCTACAAAAAGTCCTTACATCTAAAAAATATCCAAGTTACCCAGGAGCTTGCTCTTCCTGAGACCATTATCTGTGAACTATCCTTAAATATCACAATTCAATTCTTACTATGTTACAGAGCACCTGATTATGACATCGAACATGTAAACAAGCTAAATACACTACTAACATGGGCAGCATCCTGCCCATACCCTTTATCTTTCTTGGTGATTTCAATCTGCCTCATATTGACTGGACCCTAAATGAATGTACAACTGAAACCATACATGCAACCTTTTACAATGCTGTTACAAATCTGGGACTGGAACAACTAGTATCCAACAACACTAGACTAAACAACTGCCTCGATCTCATCTTCTGCAATAGTTTGAATTTAATTTATGGAATACAAACTAAAGAACCCTTTTTCCAGCAGTGACCACAATATGATTGACTTTTGTCTCAACATACGTCCACACAAAAACCACCACAATGATGTGATCCCCAATTATAATTTCAAAAAGGCAACTATGATCTTATAAACAACGATCTCTCATCCCTTGATTGGCAATCTCTATTCACTGGATGCAATACTGTTGAAGACCATTACAACATATTTTTACTTGAAGTCAAAAGAGTCATCAAACTATATGTACCAACAACTACTCCCAAAACAAAACACAAAAACAGATTGCCCATAACAATAAGGAAACTTCAATCCAAAAGAGATCACTCTGGCGGAAAAACAAATCTGGTCACGTTGCCAATTTCAAAAGCCGATACAAAAATTTATGCCACCAAATAAAGACCGAATGCACCAATTATCACATTAAACAAGAGGAAAACCTTCTAAGCACCAATTCCACCAATGCTTTTTACAATTTTGTAAACAACAAACTAAAAGATTCAAGGTCTATCCCACCCCTGATAGGACCTAATGGTAAAGACTGCAACGACGACACCATTAAAGCCAACATCTTTAACACATTTTTGGCTCAGTATTTGTAAACAGCAATGGATCATGCCCAGCATTTCCTAGCAGAACCACAGATAACTACAGTGATCTAATACATATCGATTTTACAGAAGACAATGTTGAAAAAGCACTACGCAATCTAAAACCATCCCTATCTATTGGACCGGATGGAATATGTGCCTATTTCTTAAAAAAGTTATCCACTGCCATAGCCAAACCTCTAAGCATAATCTTTGAAAAATCTTTCAGGACCAGTTCCTTGCCTAACCTATGGTCACAAGCCACAGTCATCCCCATCTTCAAAAAGGGAGACCCTTGCCTAGTTGAAAATTACAGACCAATCTCCTTATGCTGCGTCACCTGTAAAGTCATGGAATCAATTATTAACCAATCCATCATCCTCCACTTAGAGACAAACAACCTACTCTCCAATCAACAATTTGGTTTCAGAAAAAAACTATCCTGTAATCTGCAACTCTTACACTGCAAAAACATATGGACTACACAACTTGATCAGGACAAAACAATAGATGCAATCTACATAGACTTCTGTAAAGCCTTTGATTCAGTGGTACATGACAAACTACTACTAAAAATAAAATCCTATGGTATCTCTGGACAACTACATAACTGGATAGAAGCATTCCTGTCAAACAGACAACAAATGGTCAAAATTGGGAGTGTCCTATCAAATTCTGTACCTGTCAATAGTGGTGTCCCCCAAGGCAGTGTTCTAGGACCAACTCTCTTCATACTCTACATAAATGACCTCTGTGATCATATTAAGAGCAACTGCGTTCTTTTCGCTGATGATGTAAAGCTGTTCAATACCACAGACAATACTGCTACCCTTCAAAAGATCTTGACTATGTATCAGAATGGTCAAACAAATGGCAACTTCAAATCTCAACAAATAAATGCTCTGTCTTACATATTGGCAAAAAAAATCCGAAAATAAAATACAAGCTGAATAGTCAAGATCTTGTTGATGATCCAAGCTCTGTAAAGGACCTTGGAATACTCACCTCTAATGATCTAAGTGCTAGTGCCCACTGCAACTACATAGCCAAAAGGCATTAAGAGTTGTTAACCTAATCTTACATAGCTTTTCTCTGGTAATATCACACTACTAACTAGAGCATACAAAACATTTGCCAGACCAATACTCGAATACAGCTCATCAGTCTGAAACCCACATTACGTATCTGATATTAGCACAATTGAGAAAGTCCAGAAATATTTCACAAGAAGAGTTCTCCACTCCTCTACTCCTTGTAGAATACCTTATGCCACCAGACTTGAAATTCTAGAACTAGAAAACCTTGAATTACGCCGTCTTCGGTCTGATTTAAGCATGGTATATAAAATCATACATTGCAATGTCCTACCTGTCAATGAATACTTCAGCTTCAACCATAACAACACAAGAGCACACAACAGATACAAACTCAAGGTTAACCGCAGCAAGCTTGATTGCAGGAAATACGACTTCAGCAGCAGAGTGGTCAATGTCTGGAATACTCTACCCGACTCTGTAGTTTCTTCCCCAAACCCCAAAAACTTTAACCTTAGACTGTCTACTATTGACCTCACCCCTTTCCTAAGAGGTCTGTAGGGGCGTGCATAAAGCGCACCAACGTGCCTACTGTCCCTGTCCTATTGTTTCTTTTATTTTTCTTTTATTTTTCTTATATGTACTCATTTCATGTATTCATAATTATGTATACACTTTTACTTATTATCTCGTAAACAATTGACAAATAAATAAAATAAATAAATAAAATAAATAAATAAATATACTCCTAACAACTGCTTCTGAATACTATCTTTTTATTTGGTTCTTATTTCCCTTTTGACCAAATTTCCAGTATCTCAGTCCTGACTCAGTTCTGTCTGCAGTTTGTGCCTACTTCCTGATTCAATTTTAAATTCTTCCTTTCTCCATGCAGTGGGACAAATGAAGTCCCATGGGACACATGCTAACAATGTCAATGAAATCAATACTTTCATTTTCCTACCCCCAGCTATAAAATAATTGCCAAGCTATTTGTTAGCAAGATTAGGTAACATGGTTTGCTATCAAACAGATAGTCCTCACTTAACACCTGCCCCATTTAGCAATCATTTGAAATTACAATGATGCTGAAAAAATGACTTTATGAAAAGTAACTTTGCCTTTATTTCTACCGGTAGTACTAAAATACCATTGCACTATTCTAAGGAAAGAATTTTCTTCTTCTTCTTCTTCTTCTTCTTCTCCTTCTTCTTCTTCTTCTTCTTCTTCTTCTTCTTCTTCTTCTTCTTCTTCTTCTTCTTCTTCTTCTTCTTCTTCTTCTTCTTCTTCTTCTTCTTCTTCTTCTTCTTCTTCTTCTTCTTCTTCTCCTTCTCCTTCTCCTTCTCCTTCTCCTTCTCCTTCTCCTTCTCCTTCTTCCAACAATGAGGAAATGACTGAGTCTTGACAGCTATTGCATTTATAACCACAGCAACATTTGTGTGCTTCACATATAGCTTCTAACAAACAGTTAATGAAGACGTTAACAGTAAAATCACAAGTAATGGTCATGTGATGTCTTATTTAACAAATACAGTGGAAGTGAGATCATAAGTCCATCACAGTCTCACAGTGTCTTGCTTAAGGACCATGTCATTAAGGATGGAGCTGCAGGTCCCAATTATAATAGTTAAGCAAAACCAATGTAAAAGTGAAATGTTCCAACAAGATCTTTCAACAGCATCCCAGTTTTTCCTGCTGGAAATAAGAGCTGGGAATTCAAAATGATACCTAAATTCTGTGTGGACCAACCCAACATCATTCAACATAGAATAAAAATTGCACAGAGGAACTGGATGTTCAGCCAGAGAACTGATTGCTACATTTTGAGCTCAGCCTTGCATCTGCCTAGTGAGAATGCAATACTTTCTCTTAGGAAATGTCTCTCTACACTCTGTACTATATTGCTCAGCCATCATAGTGAGGGCTAGAATTTCTTTACACCCTACTGCTGTGTCTGTGTAAACAATCAAGGATCAATGCAGGCGTAAATGGTCTGACATTCTACAGCAGGAACATCTGAAGTATTAAAATACCTTGAAGCAGATCTATGCCTGATCTGTCTAAAGGATCCCTCTCTATAGCCCATTTGATACAGCCTTACTTATTAAGTAAATAATAAATAAGTCTTACTTATTAAGTCACAGAGAATTCCCTGATAAAGCTATTTATGACAAACAAAATGAGAAGGATGATTTTTTTAAAAAATTACCTTTGCCTTGCGAAAACGGTAGACCACCAGCATGCTTATGAAGTCCAACAACATACAGAGAGTTTGGAAGGAGATGATAGCAAGTCGCAAATAGTGGTCCTCCTGTGCATAGCAGGGAGTATCATCTGTACAGTCAGAACATCCTTCCCTGCAGGGCAAGCAGGTGTACAAATCCTCAGCCATCTCACTTCTAGAAAAATGGCTGTCAGCATCCTTCCCTAAAAGTATCAGATATGGAAGAGAAAAGATAAGAGTATACATTCAAGTATTAGAAAAACAAAAGGTTATTCTGGCTGCCTTGGTGAGCAGCTTCTACTCTTGCATTTGATGGACCATAACTATAGAGATTATTTGAAAAATGCACGTAACCTCTTCAGATCAGAAATCATTATCCAAGTTTCCTCCTTGTGCAAGCTACATTTTTGGGCCATAAGTCCAGGGGTTATTTAAATGGAGAAGAAAGGCAGCAGGGGGGTGAGAAATTTTAATGTGGAAATTTTTAATGGAAAAATAATTGAAATAATTACTTTGGAATAGACAGCAGCTTCTTTAAAGCAGTTCCATTTATTCAGGTTTTCATGTAATCTTGAAAAAAATACAGCTGCTTTAATCAGTTGCATTAAAGATGTAGTTGCTGAAAATGCTCATTCAAATAAGTGTGTCTTTTCGGGAGTCTCACTCAGAGAATAGAAAATTAGTTTAATGACACAGGACACATGGTCCTGTGCTCAAAGTACTTCTTCTACATCAGTGCTGAAATAAGTACTGACCTAACATCTATAAACCAAATTATCTAACTAGACTATTGGCTTGAGATAATCTCATATTCTTTCCATTCATAATGTACAGGATTTTAAAAAATCAGTAGTTGCTTAATAACATTACTTGACATGGTCCGTTAGCTTCCCCTTACTTTCTTCATGAATGTATGCTCAATTTTAATTTTACATTATCTGTCAAAGTTCTTTATTTAAATTGTTTAGCTGAGTCTGAATAATTTGACTATATGTGAGTACTACAGACTTGAAGAACACCAGCTATCTTTGTAAAGGGTGTCTGTTAAAATAAACTTTATTTGGGGATCATCTGATTTGATTGGTCACAGCTTACATACATATGTAACTCATCACTTGAAGTTGTAGTTCAGAGTGCTGTAGAAATTGGCTTGACTCACATTTTTAAGTGCACTACTTTATACTTTTCTTAAAGTTAAAAAGATCAGCAGATGTTTATAAATATAACTTCACGATTACATAGATGCAGCTTGAAATATACACCATATATTATAGTTTGAAAACCAGCTAGCAGAGCTACCTTTCTTGATTATTAATTCACTTTGACCACATATAATGTAGATAGATGATAATGTAAAACATTATATTTCAGGAACTCTTCCACATGAGCAAACTGTTGTGATATAAACTAGCAAGACAAATTTTAAGTGCTGCTTCTCAATCTGATAAGTTTCAGTTCAGTTGTGAAAATAGATACCAATAGATTCAACCACCATCAGTGAATGCCTCCTTGATTTTTTTTTTAGTCATCTGTTACAAAACCAGCCATTACCCAGATATTCTTTAGTTTAATATTTGTTTGTTTACAAATAATATAATTGTTTATTAGAATTAAATTTTATAATACAGATGTCACCCTAAATGACATGCCAAATGCAACTTTCATGACAAAAGAGCATTTTAAAGAATATCTATTGCAATGAATGTATAGAAAACTGCACACAGAAATATCTGAAAATTTTTTACTTGCAAGGGATTTTTTTTAAATGAAGAATGATGTGGGAAAGAAGAATTATTTGCATATTTTAGAAAGATTGGAAGGAAACTTTCTCAATGATCTCTTAACTAAAGTGAAAAGTCCTTGTGTAAATTATTTCTCATTTGGGGAGACCATGTCTTACAGATCAGTTCTTACATATTCATTTATTTTTTAGAGATACAGTTGATTCAGAAAAAAGTTTTATGTGTATTTATTTTGATCAAAATGTCTTAGAGTTTAATAACCCAACTAAATAATTTCTTAATCATTTTAATGTTTTAAGAAGTTTTCATAGTTTCTAACCTCCCAAATTAAGAGGAAACAAGTCTAACAATAGTCAACAATAGGTCAGCCTGCAGTCTTCCATGTAATTTTATGCACCCTTTGGCCTAATTTCCAAAAGACCTCTGCAAGAATTTGGCTTCTAAATTTATTACAATTGATCTTTTACAATGATTTTCAAACTCAGCAACTTTAAGAAATGGGGATTTCAACTCCCAGAATTCCCTAGTCAACACCAGATGAGACATTCTGGGAATTCTGGAATTGAAGTCCTCAAGTTGTTGAAATTGAGAAATACTGTAGTAATGTATTATTTTGTCAACAAAAAGAGACATACTGAAAGGTAGTGTAGCAAAATCTGTGTATACATGTGAGAGAAATAACTTTCTACTAAAGTGCCAATGGTTCAAGGCCAGTGAAGAGGGGACAGTTTTCTTAGGTACTCTTCAAACAAGGCTTCCTTTTTGCTGGAAGTATAAGGAAGGGAGACAGACATTACTTTTCCTTCTGCCATCCACTAAACACACATATATAATCCAAAAAAGGAAAAAGAGAAGGGAAGAGAATGGAAAAAGAAGAAAATGTATGGACCAATTTTTCACATAGGAAAGGTTTTACAACAGTGAAGGGATAAGAGCTATCCACTGCCTCTTGCTCTCAAACAATGTAGTTATGATTTTTTTAAAAACTCATCCCATTTGAACATAACATTATGTTGCATGCAATGATATTGCAGATATAATCATGTTTGTGGATATACAGCACATCTGGACTTGATTTAAATCTTGGGAAGTCATTGGCTTAATGTGTAAAATAAGCTCCCAATGAGTAAGGCAATTTCAGGATTGGAGGAAATTAGGGCTTTGTTAGGTGAGCGATGATGCAAAAACCCATGTGATGCACATGGGTGAATTGAAGAGTTCTTATTGCTTTTATAGATTTGGAGAGCCTTTGGTTTTTAATGAGATAGTAAATGCAGATGAAGAGGTTTCTTGAGACTACAAAAATGAAACTGGAAGGCAACAGATTACATACAGGATGGTCAAACTCAACAAGACAACCAATACATCCACAGACATGATCTACTAATGAAGGCATAAGATCATGACTTCTGAATAACATGCACATGTTAATTTGGTTAATTTTCAGCCTGGAACTTGTTAGTCATTGGCTTATAAATCTAATCTCCAAATATTTGGCCATGATCCAGATTACCTGCTTTTCATTCTGGTTCCTTGCCATGTAAGAATAGCTGATTTTGAGATCTATCTGCTAAATTTTTAAATGCCATTTAAAGTGTATGTAAAGCCATTTGCTCCAAGGTTTTCTCTGAGAGGTTTCTGAATTGGGGCAGTTTCCCACTATTTCCAGTTGGGACTAGTTTGCTTTCTGAGCCTTTGGAGGCAGATTCAAAAAATTAACAACTTGTCTAATTTTTTGGCATGATCTGAGAAACAGAACTGCAAACACAATTCCATCTGCCCTGCCATCTCGGAAGCCCATTTTACTTCCCAATTCTGCCTCGACCTACAACTGTGCAGCCTTACAGAAAGCAGAAGGATGGCAAAATTTTAAGTGGTAGAGGCATTTGGCCGGCAAACTCTTGATTATTAATGATGGTGAGCAAGCAAGAACACAGCTTGACTTTCAGATTCCTTGCTGGGTTTGCAGAGCTGGCTGTTAGATAAACAATCTTTTTTCAAACTAATGTGCTAAGGAAATTTCACAGAGCACTGGAGGTTGCAAAAGCAAATTCTGCTTTTTGAGCTTGGCACAGATAGCTTTCTGAACTAAAGTAGGAATGTAGAATGCATGTTTTTAGAAAACAGCACATCTAACCCACTTTCTCAACTAAATCACCTGGGGACTGAGTTAAAGCTGTAATTAAGAAATGCTGCCCAATTAGCAAATAAGCATGATTCACTCCTGTCCTAAATGTTTGCTAAATCCCCCTTGAAAATTAACGGGGGGAAAAGTTCTAAATAATTATAAATCAAATTGTATTGCTCATCTCAATATTTCCCTACATCCAACCTTATTTGGCTCCACCATGTTTTCTTCTCTCTTGACAAGGAAGTTTCCCCCCCGTAAGATTTGTACTGTTTTTATTCTGTCCAAATCCATTTGTCTTTTTTCTCAAGCTTCGCAAAATAGCTCTTCGGGTCATGACTGAATGTTGCCGTACTATACAATGCTCAATGTGCATTCATTTCAATTATATCAGTGCTTAGACATTTAGAGTTAGTAGTCTTGTTTTATGTAGCAAGAGAGGTGACAGGGTACATTACTGACTTTAAACCTGTGGCTTTTTCTTTCAAAATTTGACACTTGATATGAGCTATCTTACCCTTTGGTTTTGAAAAGATACATATATTCAGTTTGGCAGGCTGAGAGCCTAATTTTTTTAAAAAAATCAAGTTTCTTTGAAGCAACGATCTATGTAAATTCTGTGCAATGTTCTTGCAAGTGGCTATGCATAGTATTGGCTTTAGATTTTTATTAATTATCACCATAAATGCTAATTTTAGTAATTTTAGAAAGAAACAAGTGTAAAATAAGCTTAATCTGGTTTGAATTTGCCATATAAATACTTTTTAAATTCTAGGTTTATGTACATATTGCCAACTCATTTCTAATTTCATTTGTTTACTATTTTTTTTCTGTAATTATTCTACCCTATTATTAGAAGTATTGCTTGGCACTTCCATTTGTAAGGCTAGATGGATTAACTAGAACCAAGAAATAATTTCTGCTTTCTTCCCTGTCAATACTTATATTCTTCTCTGCACTCACATGCTAGTTTTATTGGTCATTATATCCTGTTGATTGTCAGAGAGAGTGAAACTTCTATACCAGAGATCTCCAAACTTGGCAACTTTAAGACTTGTGGACTTCAGCTACCAGAATTCCTCAGTCAGCCATGCTGGTTGGGAAATTCTTGGAATTGAAGTCCATAAATCTCAAAGTTGCCAAATTTGGAGACCTCTGTTCTATACTGAACATTCTCAGGAATATATTAAATTAGCTGATTGAAGGAAGGTCATTGGAGAAGATTTGATGTTGGGAAAGATTGAAGGCAAAAACGGAGAAGGGAACAGTAGCTGATGAGACAATTAGATAGTATAATTGATGCTATGGCCCTGAATTTGGGCAAGCCCCCAGGAGCACTAGTGGGGGCCTGGTCAATGGGGTCAGAAACAGTCAGACACAACTTAGTGAACGACAATAATTGGAGACACAACTTAGTGAACAACAATAATTGGAGAAAGGAGATCTAGAGGGAAAATGATGTCTCAAGTTTCCTCCAAGCTTTCAGATGTTACTGCATCTAATACAACGTTACAATAATTGGGTTACAAGAATCCATTGACTACTAGATGAAAGCCAAGATAAATTCTAAGAATTAGCCATTTGGATGTTTGTGGTCCAGATGTGGTAGTCCTATACATCTAACATCTGTGATATATGTGTTCATATTTACTTGTAAACAAATTCATATATTACTTATAGCGGTAGATTTGTGCTTCTGTATGTGATTTACTGCCTAAAGAATTGCCAGTGTTGGTATTCCTTAGGAAAAATCACAAAGAAAAAACATTTTTGGGACAGACAAATTATCCTAGAATTTGGGAACATTAATCCTAGAGATATTGGGAGCTAGATGTACTAATAGTGCCACTGCAAGCCAACAGATGCAAGCTAATGGGACAACATTTTATGTGGTAGAATTATCTATCATGAGAATATAATTCTCATTGAATTGTTAACAATATGCACTAGTTTTAAAGTGATGGGTGACCAAGTGCCATTTTAAGATACAACATACTTTCAAAGGGAGAAAGGCTAACACTTAAATTAACAAAAAAGACAACTAATATGCATTTTAAAATAGCTGCTATCCTTATATTGGTTCTGAAAACTGTAACAGCCCAGGAGCAAAGCTTTTACAAATCAAATACCCATAAAAGTAGATATGTTTTACAGACTGTAGAGAGCATCACAGATGACAAACCACAGACCTAAAATTTCTTAAGTGATTATATAATCCCTGAGTTGCAGAACGTTAGAGTCGAGTGCATAACCCTGACAAGGATAAAAGGGAATCTTACATTATTAATGTGTTCTCTCTTGCAGATTCAAGCAAAGGCACTTACTGTGAAAGATGTTCATTGAAAATATTTTGGGATTATAGAATCCAGTCTTACAAATGCATGAGTAGGCTCCAAGCACAAATCCCAGGCCTTTAATTGGTATACACTAAAAGAAAGAAAGACAGACAAGGAGGAAAAAAATATGAAAGACACACCCATTTTCCTTTATGGAGACATTGTAGTGGTTCATCTCAAGGCCAGCAATTCAGCAGGGGGTTTCAGAACAATTCTTTTTTTTTTCTTTTGTAAAAAGCATTGATGAAAGAGATTTTAAAAAGACTTCAGTGTAACAAATTGAAAGTAAATTATTACCCAGACAAGTGTCAGGGCTCCAACAAATCCACCCCCTAATAAATCATTTTTTAAAAAAACTCTGAAAGATGCAGCTAGAGACTTATGATTTGAATGGGGGGTAGATTTGTTGAGCCCTGACAGCCAGCCGACACTAAAATACATCATTCATTTCCCCCTTGACCCTGGTCTTCCCCTAATCCCTGGATGTATATCCTCCAATGGGACACATCCGTAGCCAAGAGTCATCTATCATGCTCTCCACTAATATTCTTCCGCACTAACAGCTTTGGGCTGCCTAGCAATTATCTGAAGCATTTCAGGAATGCATTACTTTCCCCCACTCTCTTTCTGCTGGCAACTAAAAAGACCAAAGAAGTATTTTTTTTTTTTTTTAGTTGACAACAAGATTTTTTTGGCAAAATGGTATAGTGATTAATTGTTCTCCTTTCTTGAAGTTTGAAAAAAAATTAAAGGAAGAAACCTCTTTGCTTCCAATTTATTTGGTGAACAACTCCAAAAGAACATTCTGATTCACAAAGTCAATTTGAAAAACAAATTTGATAGGTGGAGTATCCACAGTTCATAAATAATCACATAAAATGTGTCTCACATCTACATGAGCTTTGTATTTAAACACTCCCAGTGATTGGCAGGACAGTAGGAAAAGGAAATGAATTAGACTTCTGGGTTGATCCCTCTTCGCTGACGGACCATAGATCACGAATGTCCATGGTTATGGTCCATGCTCTTTCGTTGGAGAGCCCTGATCATTGCAATTAGGGGCTGAAGCTGCCTTGGAGAGGTGGTGGAGTAAGGAGAAGCTGCCAGCCAGATTGAGGGGAGCCACATCTCCCTTACTGGGCTTGGTCTTTTTCCCCCCAAAGATGACTGAAGCAGTAGTCCAAAATGGCCACCCCGAAGAGGAGGACTCAGCTGGACTAAGATTTGTGCAGGAATGAAGAAAGAGGTGGATAACATCTGAGGTGGGACAATTGGGCGAAACAACTAAACAGAAAGTACCCCAGGATTAAGGTAACATTGAACTCTTAAGAAAAGAAAAGTGAGCAGCGAAATACAAGGGGATAGGGAAAAAAAAACAAGAAATTAATTTTGACAGCTAGGCAGGGCTTCGAACCGGAAAAGGAAGAAGCCAGAATTAAAGACTTAATAAAATTGGATTAAAATATTTTGGCTATAAATAGCTATAAAATAAAGCTGGACTTAAGATTGTCAAAAAATGATAATAATAAAATTTACAAATTGGAAACTGGATTGCTCTGGAATATTGAGGTTCAAAACACCCTAAATAATAAAATAGGGGAAAAAGGTGAAGACTGTATAATGGAGAGTGCCATCGTCTGGATAAAAACTTAAACTCAAAAGGGAAAACATCCTGTTTCTGAATGAACTTGTGTCAATATAATGTTAAAGAAATATTGAAACAAAGTAAGAATCTTAGAAAGTGAAAGCTGAATCAGAATAAAGAAAAAAGCAAGGAAAGACTGGCTGTGGGATTGATTGATGTTTTTGGTATAGACCCTGGGCTAGAACAATTGAGAACTTTAGAAAACTTGAAGAAGAAAGAAGGAAAGTAAAAGTGTTTTTTGTGGACTTTAATGATTATAAAATATAAGAGTATGTAATGATGATATCTCTTCAGGAATTAAAAATGGAACTTAAAAATATGATAGAATTACTACAGTAAAGAGGCAAATCACTTTGTTCTGTGTTAGAAGAAATGGAAATGGCAACTGAACAAAAAGAAAGAACTTCAGAAGAGGAGGAGTCGGCTCAAGGAGAAGACATATTAAATAGACAATTAACACAAAGAACACTACAAAGAAGTGGGGAAAGAAGGAAGGCTAAAAAGTTGAGATTTAAGAAGGTAATCAAAAAGGGGAATACCTGTGAAATCTGGAAAGGTAGAAAGGTGCAGCAGAAAGGGGGTAAGGAAGATATCAAGAAAGAGGGATATAAACTGGAATGAGAAAAGATATGGGAAAAAGAGGAGGAGGAAAGGCAGTAAGAAACAGGTGCAGGAAATAAAGAAATAATAAAATGGTGAAAAGAAATTTTTTTTTAGAGATAATAGTTGATGAATTAAAAAGGGCATTCTGCAAGGCGACAAGGGGTAACAAGAATATATTTGAAGTTAAAAAATACTTAGAAAATATGGTTATATAGATTATTAAAGGAGGGATGGATACTGATAACTCTTATTAGATGAATATATGTTTTTGTTTTTATCTTTAAAAGAAAAGTTAAAGTTTATTAAAGAAATTGTAATAATTGAAATGAATGTGAAGATGTTTAAAAATGAGGTCAATATCAGTAACCAGGAATTAAATAGTCAATTTTTCCTTTTACCTTTTTGAAATTAGAAATAAAATTAAGGGGGGTAAATATATTGCAGAATCCAATTGAAAAGATGTAATGATTATTATTGTAACTACTTAAAAATAAGCGTTTATTGGGAATTAAGATGAGGGAATAAAGTTATTTTAACCACTGAGGTGTCACACTCAAAGCAGTAAAAGGGGGGGAAACCTAAGTTTGCTTCTTTTTATCTTGTGTTAAAACTTGTATTGATCTAGAATTTATAGAAAGAATGTATGATGAAAAGAAAATATGACAGATTAAAGAACTATTTAAATTAATAAGCTAATACAGACTATTAAAAGTAAGGAGAGATATTGGTAAAGTTTTTTTTATTAGGCAAACATATATTGTTATTTTTACTCTTAAAAAAATATTAAAGGATTATATTTGAAATAATTGAAATGAAATGAAAGGATGTTTGGATTGAGATTAATGTAAGAGATTTGGATTAATTTGTTTGATTTTCTCTTTTCTGAAAATTTGGAATGGAAAAGGTAATAATAGAATTAAGTATGTATATATGAATCTATAATTATTGTCATATTTGTATGTAAATTGATGATCCGGAAATATGTTGTCCACTAAAAAGAGCTTTTTGTTTTTAATGTGAAAAATTGAATAAAACTTGTTTTAAAAAAAAGAAAGAAAAGGAAATGAATTAAAGTAATAAAAAGAGAAAAAATATTCTTGTTAATTTGTAGGCTTTAGAGGTAAAGTGAAGTGAAAACTTTTCAGTGGGGACTGCTAACTTCTAGTGTGAGAAATCTTTCATAGTTCTGACTGCCTATTGGGTACCATCTTGTTTTCTCTGTTTTTTGCCATACCCTGGAGATATTCCTGGTCTTAATATATTAAAAATAAATAAATAAACAAACAAACAAATAAATAAATAAATTCATCTCTGGAAATAAGAAACAAATATATATTTGTCTGTAGTGTACATGTATATAGCCATATGAAGGGTATACTGTATAACCTTGCCACAACATATACTATAATTATAGGTAAGCTCCTCCATTAGGTATTTAATGTGAAAATGTCCTACTTTGAGCACTTAGATAACACAACTATATAATCGCTATCATTTTGCATGTTGCTAATTCTTCTTTTGCCTTTCATCAAATCACAAAAAGTCAGCTCTCTTTTCAGCTCAGCAAAACATGATTACAATTTCTACATGAATAGAAGGCTGTTTTTCTGCCTTTCCATCTTTTTACCAAGGCAGAAATGATACATCAGGAAAATGAGCTTATCACAATTCAGCATGCAGCCATTATAATCTTTAAGAGGGCAGTTACTTCTGACACCATCTTTTAATCTATATTAATCCACAATCAGATTCATTTTCAGGATGCAGAAGAATAAAGTTAGATCATAAATTCTGTAAAGTTTTTAATGTTCTGAAGTTTTAGAAAGTAACTAATGGTATCCCTTACAATTAACCATACTATAGAATGGGACAGTTAGAGAGAAAGAGAGAGAGAAAGACAGAAAGAGAAAAATAGAGCAAATGAGAGAAAGAGAAATATGAGAGAGAGAGAGAGAGAGAGAGAGAGAGAGAGAGAGAGAGAGAGAGAGAGAGAGAGCATTATGCTATTTAGTCCTACAGAAACAGAATATTAAAAACACCAAAATATTATATTATAGTATCCTTACACTGGAGATGTATTTTATGGTCAAGTATAATATGATGCAAATATAGAAAAGAGTTCAATTCCAATATTCCTCCCCATTTTTTTTTAAAGTTAATTTCAATTCCACTTATCTCTTATAAATAGAAGAGAATAAGGGTCACTTGTTTTCCGGGTATTGCTGAAGCTAATTTTGAACAGTTGAAGCTGATTTTGAACACATTATAAGGCCCAATTACATTTTTCTAGCATACATCTTTAACCAAACAAATTTCTTTGCTTTTAAATCAGCACAGGATATATTGCTTGTAAAATAAATCAATACCTGGAGCAAAGAAAAGCCTTTACCAGCATGTGAGAAAGAGATGGAGTTGCTCAAGCAAAAGAAACCTTTGGTGTAAGGACATGTTTATTACAAGCACACAAGGGTGTGCCCATTTTCATCTGTGAAATAGAATGGAAGGGTTCTATTGCCATCGTAATATTGTAAGCTGCTTCATGGCTTGCTGCTTTTGCTATATTATTGTAGAAAATGGCCAGGCAGCTTAGTTTGTGAAAAGTATGCTTGTTAATAGGCTACACGAAGTAGAATAGAGGTATTATCCTAGACTGGTGATAATCAAGTTATTATTGGTTCATTGCACAGCCAGCCACATGTTTCGACTGGATTTGGCACTTTTATTCACACATCAACTTCTTTCCAACAATTTCAGAAAGGGAAATGTTGATGGTGCTAAAGTTATCAACACAGAATGTAAGCAGTTCAAAGTAAGGATACCTTTTGCAATTGAAAGGTGGTGATTTTGTCAATGCTGATGATGTTCAGCTAGTCCTCCAGTTGTTTCAGAATTGCCCCCAAGGCATCTATTACTATTGGAACTATTTATGCCTTTTTTGCCATAGTTGTTCTAGTTCAATTCACAGTTCTATTCTATTTGCATTTTGTTGTCTTCTTCAGTTCTTTCTCTTCTAGTTTTCTGTCCCTAGATGTTGCAGTGTCTATTAGCCAGACTTTTTTAAAAAAAATATTTCTTATTGATAATGGTTCTGGAGTGATACCTGGCAGGTGCTTGTTTGTTTGAATTCTTAAGTCCTATGGCAATTCAATTTTTTTATTATGATAATGATTTCAGTTTTCTATTATATTTTTTTCAGGTCAGGGATAGTACAACACAAAGTCCTTCTAAGGTTTTCTCAAAGAACTATCTTCTATAAAAAGTCCTTATATCTAAAAAAACATCCAAGTTACCCAAGAGCGTGCTTCTTGTCTCTTCCTGAGACCATTGTCTGTGAACTGACCTTAAATATCACATTTCAGTTCTTACTATGTTACAGATCCCCTGATTATGACATTGAACATGTAAACAATCTAAATACACTACTAACATAGGCAGCATCCTGCCCACATGCTTTTATCTTTCTTGGTGACTTCAATCTACCTCATATTAACTGGATCCTAAACAAATGTAAAACTGAACCCATACATGCAACTTTCTACAATGCTGTAACAAATCTGGGATTGGAACAACTATTAACCAACAATACTAGTCTTAACAACTGCCTCAATCTCATTTTCTGCAATAGTTTGAATTCAATTTATGGAATACAAATTAAAGAATCCTTTTCCAACAGTGACCACAACATGATTGACTTTTGTCTCAACATACATCCACACAAAAATCATCACAATGACGTAATCCCCAATTATAACTTCAAAAAAGGCAACTATGATATTATAGTCAACAATCTCTCTTCCCTTGATTGGCAATTTCTATTCACTGGATGTAATATTGTTGAAGACCATTACAACATATTCTTACTAGAAAGCAAGAGCGCCATCAAACTATATGTACCAAGAACAACTACCCAAACCAGGAAAAACAGATTACCCATAACAATAAGGAAGCTTCAATCCAAAAAGAGATCACTTTGGCAAAAAACAAATCTGGTCACGTTGCCAACTTCAAAAGCCGATACAAAAATCTATGCCACCAGATAAAACCTGAATGCACTAATTATCACATTAAACAAGAGGAAAACTTTCTATGCACCAATTCCACCCATGCTTTCTACAATTTTGTAAACAACAAACTAAAAGACTCAAGGTCCATCCCACCCCTGAAAGGACCTAATGGCAAAGACTGCACTGACGACTCCATCAAAGCAAACTTCTTTAACACATTCTTTGGCTTAGTATTTGTAAATAGCAATGGATCAAGCCCAGTACTTCCTAGTCGAACCACAGACAACTACAATGATCTAATAAATATCAATTTTACAGAAGACATTGTTGAAAAAGCACTGCGCAATCTAAAACCATCCCTATTTATTGGACCAGATGGAATATGTGCCTACTTTTTAAAAAAGCTATCCATTGCCATAGCCGAATCTCTAAGCATAATTTTTGAAAAATCTTTCAGGACCAGCTCCTTGCCAAAACTATGGTCACAAGCCACGGTCATCCCCATCTTCAAAAAAGGAGACCCCAGCCTAGTTGAAAATTACAGACCAATTTCCTTATGCTGCGTTACCAGTAAAGTCATGGAATCAACTATTAACCAATCCATTATCCACTACTTAGAGACCTACTCTCTAATAAACAATTTGTTTTCAGAAAAAAAAAAACTATCATGTAATCTGCAACTCTTACACTGCAAAAACATATGGACTACACAACTCAATAAGGACAAAGCAATAGATGCAATCTACATAAACTTCTGTAAAGCCTTTGATTCAGTGGTACATGACAAACTACTATTAAAACTAAAATCTTATGGTATCTCTGGACACCAACATAACTGGATAGAAGCGTTCCTGTCAAACAGACAACAAATGGTCAAAATTGGGGGCGTCCTATCAAATTCTGTAACTGTGAACAGTGGTGTCCCCCAAGGCAGTGTTCTAGGACCAACTCTTTTCATACTCTATATAAATGACCTCTGTGATCATATCAAGAGCAACTGCGTCCTCTTCGCTGATGATGTAAAACTATTCAATACCACAGACGATACTACTACCCTCCAAAAAGACCTTGACTATGTATCAGAATAGTCAATCAAATGGCAACTTCAAATCTCAACAAATAAATGCTCTGTCTTACATATTGGCAGAAAAAAATCAGAAAATAAAATACAAGCTAAATAGTCAAGACCTTGTTGAGGATCCAAACTCTGCCAAGGACCTTGGAGTACTCATCTCAAATGATCTAAGTGCCCACTGTAACTACATAGCCAAAAAGGCATTAAGAGTTGTTAATCTAATCCTACGTAGCTTCTTCTCTGGTAATATCACACTACTAACTAGAGCATACAAAACATTTGCTAGACCTATACTTGAATATGCTCATCAGTCTGGAACCCATATCATGTATCTGATATTAACACAATTGAAAAAGTCCAGAAATATTTCACAAGAAGAGTTCTCCTCTCCTCTCCTCATTGCAGAATACCTTATGCCACCAGACTTGAATCTCTAAACCTAGAAAACCTAGAACTATGCCACCTCCAGTCCGATCTAAGTATAGTATAAAAAAATCATACATTGCAATGTCCTACCTGTCAATGAATACTTCAGCTTCAACCATAACAACACAAGAGCACACAATAGATACAAACTCAAGGTTAACCGCACCAAACTTGATTGCAGAAAATACGACTTCAGCAACAGAGTGGTCAATGTCTGGAATACTCTACCCGACTCTGTAGTTTCTTCTCCAAACCCCAAAAACTTTAACCTTAGACTGTCTACTATTGACCTCACCCCTTTCCTAAGAGGTCTGTAGAGGGCGTGCATAAGCGCACCAATCGTACCTACCATCCCTGTCCTATTGTTTTTTATTTTTCTTATAAGTATCTATCTCATGTATTCAAAACTATATTTATTCTTATACTTGTATCTTGTAAGCGATTGACAAATCAAATAAATTCTAAATACTAAGCCTTTTTTAAATCTGCCATTTCCTTGTCCACTATTGGATTGTATGACTATAACTTTGTTGCTTGTATCCTTACGATTTATATTGACTGTTTTCTAGTATGATTTAATTGCTTATTGCACCCTATGAGTATTATTAAGCGTTGTATCTTATGATTCTTGACGCATGTATCTTTTCTTTTATGTACACTAAGAGCATATGCACCAAGACAAATTCCTTGTGTGTCCAATCATACTTGGCCAATAAAGAATTCTATTCTATTCTATTACTCAAGTTTAGTTCCCACCCAGTGAGGGTGTCTCTGAGAAAACAGGGAATTAGTTTGGGATAGGAGTATTAGGAGTGGGGGGGAAATCAAGATACAAACTTTGCTAATTACTCCTAGGCATCTGAAATTTTTTTTCACTATCACCTATGTTACAGTTTCCAAATTTCAGCAGAGAAATTTTCTCCTGTTACACAAATCCCCATATCGCTTCTTCTATTGCCATGATTATTTTGATCCATTCTTTCTCATATTTGTTATTATCATTTTTTTCCTTTAAAAAAAATTCATTTGTCACTTCATGATCAAATTCAGGAATATTTATCAATGAGAGAATTTTTCAGAAGTCCTTTGGAAAAAAATGAACTACTTTTGATTTGTATTATAGATTTAGAGTGACCAAACTAAATGTCAACAATATGGATAATTTTCACAAGAGGTTTAGTAATTTGAAGTCAGAAGTGATTTTGTGTCTATAGATGACTATAAATGATCACATCTGAAACAGCACAAGTGTAGAATAAGTTGTGCATTCTATCCCTCTGCAATGCACAAATTAAAATGGCTGCACACAATTACTAAGCATTGCTCCAGTGTTCAGGGATAGTGGTTTATTCCATAAACTATAGTTAAAACAATAGCTTACTGCAATATGCAAATCAGGTGTATCCTTGCTGAAACAGAATATTCTCATTTTCATAATCAAGGGCAGTATTTCCAAATGTTTTTGAACATACTGACAGAATAAGTCCTATTACTTCAGAACAATGAAAGAAACATACCAAGTGCAGGCATCATCATGTAGCTCAAAACGAGATAGGAAATTACTCAAGGACACCGTTGACAGGGAAATTGTAGGCTTAGGAATTCTGGGAGTTGAAATCCATGCATATTAAAGTTGCCATGTTTGAAATACATTCCTATCTTACCAGGCAAAAATTGCAATTGCAATTTGTAATACCCACAAATAATATTTTGCAGAAGAAAAACACTTCTGGAAAAAAGCTTAGCAAACTTATATTCTCCATTTCATCCAGTTACCTGTCCCAAATTTTCAGCTACTAAGAAACCAGGCAGTCAAATAAATATATTTTTCAGCTCCCTTGAACACCATCTTAGCTTCTCTAGCTGTCATCTTATCTTTTACAGGGTCTCCTTATGAATGGATATAAGCAAAGATAGGAACAAAACTTTTCAATAGTTCTTTAAAATTATATTTGCTCTTAATTCTTTTATTAATATTATTAATGGAACCATTTTTTTAAATTTTATTTTAAAATGTCATTCAAAAGCTGAGAAATGGTATTGACTGAAGCCCAATTAAACCTATCAATACTGTCTCCCATTAGCAAATATCAACCAGAAATTCTGATTTATCAAATGTTGATTTTCACATTCTTGGATATCATTGTTTTTCTTTCGGTCAAAGAGCAATCTTTCTTCCGAGAATTCTTTAAGGGCAGTTATGTTATTTTCTTTCATGAAGAAAAAAATAAAAGCTAATAAAATTATTAACAGAAATGTTATTCTTTAGTCATGACTCAGTTGAGTAGTGGATTTCACTGAAACTTCTAAAGTAGGGAATCAGTTTCATTGCGTCAAATTGTGTGTCCAAGATTTGCAAGATCACAACATATACAATGTGAAACTTCAATAGGAATTATGCTAAAATATGAACAAATATGTTCACTGCTTGTGCAGATTTAAAAAAATCAAATGAAAGCAGGTACAGTACAAAATATAAAACTTGAAAAACTAAAACTGAAATATTCTTCTCTCCTTCCTTGCTCTCTACTACTACTAATTTTTTTTTATTGTTTTCAGAGAGGAATAAAAATATGTATCAGAATCCCCAAAACAAATCTGGTGTAACAATGACAATATTATAGACTGCAAAATAATACTGTATTAATCATTGCAACAAATAATTTCATTTAAAATTAGATGGCATACTATAATCATATAAAATAGAAGTAGGAAGCTGCGTTGATTATGTTCTCCACTTTGAATTATTTGTAAAAATAATAGAGTCAGAAGTAAATAAAATAATAAATATCCATCTGTAGGTTAAAGGCATTTTACATAAATACTGTGTTCGAATTTTGTAAAATATAATCCTGTACCTGGGAGGAATTGCAGTTTAGAAAACCAAACTGAAATCCTGTATGATTTAGAGTTTTGTTCCTTTTAATTTATAGGAGCAGATAAATAGCACCAATCTCAAAGGCAACTTGCGCTGTACCATAATATTTGTCTGAATCTGGAAAAATAATTTCTGGTAAGTTCACAAATAAAATATCTTGATTAAGAAGGAGATGAGATGAGATGAGATGAGATAAATAGGAAATGAGGTTATGAACAAAGAAATGTGACTCTTTCACAAACAGAAAGATGATATTAGCTCCAAATTGAGATACTTGGCCTCACTTTGAATAAATTTCCCGGTCATACAGCCTATTTGTTCCCCCAGCTTTGCTATATTGTCCTCATTAATTTCAAATGTAAATCATTTAGTTTCCATTATATACACTGAATTATGACTTTTCTATTCATTTATGTGTTTGCTTTATTTCAGTCAATTGTTTCCAAAATACAAGCAATTAAAACAATTTAAGACAGCTGAGGTCAGAAACAGAACCTATTTGCATATTCAGAAATATAAGTCTTACTTCAAAAGATAAGCTTGCCTAGAGGATAAATGAATATGAGCATATGTTTTGGGTAGAGATATCCTACCTCACCTATTATCATAAAATGGCTCTGCTGCAAGTCATCATCTAACCTTTAAAAAATTGGGGCATTTGAAGAAGAATCATTTCAGGCTACAGAAAACTAAATAACACAGAAAATTATTCTTCAAATGCTAGAGATATTTAATTTTGTTTATTATGAAATGTAATAAGATGGCATTCAAAATACACATTTATATATTAATATTTACCCAAACAAATTTTGGCACAGACTAGGGTCCCTAAAATAGATTTCTTATTAAGGGCAAATTTGAAAGCACTAGGAAAGATTCTTTTTTTTTCAGAGTCAAATTTTTTTATTTATATATAAACATTCTGAATACAGTGTATTGTCCAGCCATACCATTTTACAAAAGAAGAAAAAAGAAATAGTAGCATGTATACATACATACATACATACATACATACATACATACATACATACGGTATTCAGATTTGTTCGGGTATTTTCCCATGTCATTATAGTTGTGCTTTTAAAGTTGTAGCAATGTTTCAGCAGACTCTCATCTGCCATCATCAGGTTTCTGTATTGTGTTTGTCTGAGTGTCAGGCTTTCACAGCCGTTTCTGTTTTAAATTTGGTGCTAGCCTACTGCTGTGTTAGAATAGTTTTTTCTTCATCCTGGTTGGGAGTCTTGGTCTGTGTTTATTGGTCTTGGAGTTTGCCATGTTCTGCTTGATTGGTGTTTCTAATATCTTCTGTCTGTTTTGTAGCATTTTTTTTGTCTTGATTGGCTGGCAACATTGTATTTCCTGTATTGGGGAATTTTAGGGTGGCTTGGCTTTGAGTGAATGGCCGGCTATCATTTATTAGGAAGCTAGGTTTCATCTGTGTGACTGGCTGGGCTGTGTTTGGGCTGGAGGTATTGCGGGGGTGGTCTGTTTGTGCCCAGCTGTTTGCTTGACTTGTGGTGTGGAGATTTTTTTGTTTGTGAATTTTTTTGTCCAGATAATTGACAGTCTGGTGGAGTTATCTCTTCTATTCATGCTTTCAGATCTTTTTTCAATCTCTATGGCTTCTCTGATAATTCTGTAGCTGGAGTTTTCTAGAGTGGCTAGGGTTTTGGTGCCATTGAAGTTGATGCTATGACCTGTGGCTTTCATGTGTTGGACTAGTGAGGAAGTGTGCTCCACCTTTTTTACTGCATTTTTGTGTTCATCCAGGCGGGTACTTATTCTTCTATTGGTCTGTCCAATGTATGTGGCAGGGCATGATGCGTAGGGGACTTCATATATGCCTTGGTTTTCCTGATCAATTTTATCTTTGGGGTTTCTTAGGATGGCTGCTGTTTTTCTGTCTGTTTTGAAGGCAGTCTTGATGTGATGCCTGTGTAGTAACTTACTGATTTTGTCTGTAGTACCTTTTATGTAGGGCAGGACTGCTGTTCCATAGGTCTGTTCATCTTCTAGGTCCAATATAGGAAACACAATGTTGCCAGCCATTCAAGACATTTATAAAATTCCGCATTAAATAATACTCTGTATCTCCTTTATCTTTATTTTCAATGTCAATCTATCCATCTCTGCATAATCCAATATTTTTGTAATTATATTTTCATCTGATGGTGTGTTCTCATTTTTCCAATATTGTACAAATACAATTCTTGCTGCAGTTGTACATATAATATTAAATATGTAGTCCCTTTATCATAGCTTTCCGGTATTATACCAAACAAAAATATCTGGGATTCCCAGATATGTTTTGAGTTTCACTCTCCATGAATGGTTGATCAGGCCTTCAGATACAGGAAGTTTTAATGAACATCTGAGAACCCAATGGAATATGATCAAGACAGACTGAATAAAAGAGAAAAACAAAACTTCCTACATTGCTCTGTTCTGGGACTACTGTATATCTTTTTTTCCCCTGCAATAACCTAGAAACCTAATTTTCCCTATTAGGAAGCTATACAATTTTAGCCCTATCTTCTACCTTCAGCATTTAAAACACATCTATATTCTGTGTCATCACAATAACAGACATAGAAATTTGGAAATGTGGGCCAGCTCCTCTGAAGTAGCTACTCCTCTGGGAAATTGTTTATTGAGTAGAAAAATGGGGCTCTTGCCCCCATGGACTCTGTACATAAATATTTTAAGAGGGAGAAGAGGCCATGAAAAGAGACCAATTATATCTATCTCCTACATCAAATTCCAATGTGTCTTTAAATAGGTTTGCATGGTTAGCTGTGGTGGAATTTAATTTTTTTACTACTGGTTCTGTGGGCATGGCTTGGTGGGCATAGCAGGGGAAGGATGCTGTAAAATCTCCAGTCAGAGGTGGTATTTGCCAGTTCTCCAAACTACTCAAAATTTCTGCTACCTGTTGTCCAGAACTTATCAGAACCTGATGAATACCACCGCTGATGGTTAGATAGTCTCTAGTAAATCTCCTCCTGAAAGAGAGCTGACAAATATGGGAAGACAGCAGTGGTGGTATTCAAATTTTTTTTACTACCGATTCTGTGGGCGTGGCTTGGTAGGTGTGGTGTGGCTTGGTGGGCATGGTTTGGTGGGCGTGGCAGTGGAAGAATACTGTAAAATCCCCATTCCCTCCCCATCCCACTAACCTGCTTTCCAGCTCCGTTCTGTGTAGGGCAACAAAAGCCCAGCCAATCAGCTGGGATTTCGATCAGCTGGGACTCAGGAGGCAGTGAATAGATGGGGACATGGCCAACCAGAGGTGGTATTACCCAGTTGTCCGAACTACTCAAAATTTCCATTACCAATTCTTCACAACTGGCTGAATACTACCTCTGGAAAACAGCCCTTAAAAAGAACCACAATAGTATTCCAGTCAGTGCCATTGGTAGGTGGCTGGGTGTGAATTCCTTGGATGGTAACTACTTAATATATTTCTTGTAGTGTTTCACTCCAATACTAGATGAGAAACAATGTTATTTTATTGTTGTTGTTTTCTTGCAAAAAAAATAATCAAGGCGGGATGCAAAGAAAATTAAACATAAAGATTAAATTATAGAAAATTACAAAAAAGTAGGCAAATTTAATATTTTTAATGATTATCAAGACAGCCCACAACTATGAGTGCAAGTTCTGGGACATCTGGTTTGGGCTTCTTCGGCAATGGACGAAATCACGATCATCCACGGTTTTGATCCGTGCTCACCGCTGGAGCGTCCTGAGCCGCCCAGATTTGGGGCTGTAGCCGCCCTATAGAGATGGTGAAGAAGGGGGAGCTGTCAGTAGGGTTGAAGAGAGCTGCATCTCTCCTCCTCAGCTGGCCATTACTCCCTTTCCCAAAGGCAGTTGCAGTGGTGGTCAGAAATGGCCACCTCAAAGAAGAACCCAACCGGACAAGATTGTGCAGGAGGAAGTTTAAAGGAGAAAGTTTGACTGACCGGCTTGAATGGAGAACATCTATTTAAGGTACCTGGAACCTGAATTTTAAAGACTAATTCTATTCCTAAAAAAGATTTTAAGCAGCAAAAGAGAAAGGGAAAGGAAACGGAATTGGCTTTTTTTCTTCTAACATCGACAGTTTTAACTGACTTGGAACATTAAGAAGAAGAGATTCGAATAAGAAATTGATACTAATCCACTTTGACATTAATAGGCTATTTCTAGCTGAAAATAAAGTGTCAAAGAGATAAAGATTCTTGGATAATTTAAAAACTTTATTTAAAAAAAGAAAGAAAGCAGTGGAGGGAAAAACGAAAAAGAGGGTGGAATCTGGAAAATGGAGGAGACCACCTGGAACTTAAAAAAAATGATAGCGGAATTTTAATGAGGCTTGCAAAAGATACATTGTAGCTAAGAGAACAAAGCCCCTGGAAAGAGAAGGGGAGAAAAGAAGCAAGAAACAGTTTTGGATTATTGGATGATTCCTGGAACTTTCGATGGAGGATCCTAATGAAATAAAATAAAATCAATTGGGGTTTGTTTAATTTTTTTTTAAATGGCATCACTCCTTGAAGAGTTAAAAATGAGACATAAAGAACAAAAAGAAGAAGCACAAGATGGAAGAGGATCTTTTGGCTTCGTATTTCAATTTTTAGAAATGGAATCTTGGAACTTGAAAAACAACAAGAAACGCTGGCAGAACAAGAAGAGCAGGACAACAAAGAAGCCATCTTCAATGACCAAGCAATTTTAAGCGGGGTAAAAAAGGGAAAGGGGGGAAAGGGGGGGGAAACTTAAGTACTGAAGCAACAACCAAAAAAAAGAGTAATTTGAAAAGTAATCATAATATCAGGAAGAAGCAGAAGGGAGGATCACAGAAGATAGAAAAGGGAATAAAAAGGGGAGGGAGAAGAAGAGAGGGAAGAGGGAAAGGAAAAGAAGCTACAAAAGACAGAAACAAGATATAGAGGTACAGGAAAAATGTACAAGAATTAAAGGTATAAGCCTATTTAAAAGACACAGAGACAATGGTTAAAATGTAACTTAAGGAGAGGATTCTGCAAAGGTGCATGGGATAGCATTGTTATATAATATGTTAGATGATTAAAGCGATAGAAAAAAATTCTATTAATGTGTAGTGGAATTTTGTTTGTAAAGAGAACAAGGCTCTCAATGATTTAAAAAGAAAGTTTAAAAAAAACTGAAAAGAAACATGAAAGATTTTTATCAGTTGATAAGATGAACTTGAATAAGAATAATAACTTTATTGACTACTGTTAGTAACTATTGTTTTGTTTTTTTAGTTAAAGACAGTAATAAATAAAATATGAAATATAGTTGATTAAAGTGAAAGACAACTGATATTATTAGGTAATGTTTGTTAAAAGAAATATAAATGTAAAAGAATGTTATTAATATTAATGGCATTGTACTTGAATAGAATAATTATTCCATTTACTATTGTTATACATATATACACAGATGTATGTATGTATGTATGTATACATATATACTTTATTCTTTTAAGAATTTAGTGTGTATTTTAAGGGAATGAACCAAGCAGAATTCGATTGAAAATAGGTATGTGTTATAAAATAGAGGTTAGTAAATAAAAGTTATAACTGTAAAGATGTAACTTTAATTTTTAAATAGGATTTGAAAAAAGATACAAAGGTGTTACACTCCAGTCTAGTAATTACAGGGGAAAATTTGTTTTATGAGAAAAGATAGTATGAAATTGTAAGTAGGACAGACAAAAGTATAAAAACATTGATTAGAAAGATTTTTAAAATTAGAAAAAGATATGTAATTGAATTAAGAAAGGAATAAGATAATTTAAAATAAGGCTATAGGAAGTAAAGAAAGGGAAAAGCTATTGAAAAATTGTGAAAATAGTTATAAGATATGGATTAGAATGTATAAGATAAATATGTATTGAATTTATGTTTGTATGGAGAAGTGATAACCCGGGGCCATGCTGTTCTCAAAAAAAGATATTTTATTTGTATTTGTATGTTTTGTGAAAACTTAAATAAAACTTTTATTAACTATGAGTGCAAGTTTTGTAAGGTCTGAGATGCTTGGTGAAAGAATGGCTCTTAGAAACATAGCCCGAAAAACAGTTTTATGCTGTTTTTATACTGTAAGATATAAAACAAAAACTAAGGCTTTGAGTCTTGCAAAATAAAAAAGTGGTTCATTATTTGTTTATAATAAGATAATTGAAAACCTATATAATCCATATATGTCAATCATATAAATGAATAAATTAAATAAATAATATTCATATATGGTCTACTTCTCTTCCTTTCACAAACCTACATTTATATACTTTACTATAGGAAAAAGCAATGAGAAGGAACACCAGATGAAAGATTACAAAACAAGCAAAAATCATGTATACACAAACCTATAGATTTCAATGAGTTGAGACTTACTCTGGTTTGAATGGGGAGCATGGAGTTTACAATTAGAACATCAGTTTCTCGTTTAAATTCATTTCTTCTGTCCTATCTTATTTTTCATTCTGGGCAACAGCTTTTTCCTGACATATTGTGGTGATTAGTCAATAACTGTCTGCTTCTTAGTAAAAAAAATCCAGACATTTGTGATTTAAAAATAAATTTCAAAATTCTTCTGGTCTTGAAGTAGCAACAAAAGTAAAAAGAGACAACAGTTCCTTAAATAAGTAGTAGTCCAATACATATCCTTTTCTGAAATTGTACTAAGTAGTTTTTTTGTTATTCACTTTTGTATTCCATCTACATTTGTTTGGTATACATTCATCCTTGATCCCATTTCTTTAGTAACCTATTCCCACTGTATCCAGCTTTTATGTTTCCTAAAATATATCAAACTTCCATCTTTATAGAGTATTATAAAAATGATGGAAGCTTGATCTTGCATGTATCTTAACATTCATACCTTACAAGAAATCACATAAGCTACTACCTTTCTATCACCATTTGCATGACTTCAAATTTCTCCATATTCTCATTATGGTAAGCATTTTATCACACTATGCAAATTTTTATACTTGCTTTAGGGTGGTTTTTTTTTAGAATTTATGACCAACCTGCAGTCATTCATTTTTTTTTTCAATTAATGACTTGTTCTTTGATATATTAATTTTCAGATCCATACTCTCCATAGTATCATACAATCTAATGTTGACTAAAAATAATTTGGATTATCCATAAAAATACAGAACCTGTACACAAAAACATGTATACACTCATATCCCTAACATTTGTACGTTTCTACTTTAAATAAAAAAGGATACAGTGGCTCAGTGGTTAAAGACACTTAGTTTGTCAGCTGGAACAACCCATGATGAAGACCTGGTTACAGCAGGTCTTGTTAGTCACCCAGCTCCATCAGCCTAGCAGTTTGAAAGCAAACAAATGCGAGTAGATAAATAGATACTACTTTTGTGGGAACGTAACAAACTTCCATGCACCTCAGCATATAAACGTGCTGTCCACATGACCATAGAAATGTCTTCAGACAATGCTGGCTTCCTCAGCTAAGAAATGGAGATGAGTACTTCCTTTAGAGTCATAAGAGATAGGACAAGGGAAACAAAACGTACTCACCGAACCAGTAGTAACACCGGTTGAATCCCACCCCTGAATAAACCTCAACTTTTCTGTTCTTGAAATTACTACTACTAGGCTGCTGTTACAGAGAATTTCTCTGTTATCTGTGAGGTAGTATGGTGTCAGAAGTAGGGAGCAGGAAGTAATTCAACCAACTGATTATACAGCATTTCTTTCAATGTCTCCCTTCTGAAAAGAATCAATAGTTAGGGTGCAGCTAACAAGTGGAAATGTTGCTTGGTACAACATTTTATTATTCGTTTGCTGAGAAGCAGCGGAACAAAATAGTTAAAAGGCCACAGAGGAATAAACCGTCAGTCTTGAGAAACAGTAAAATACCTCAGGCAGCCATGAATCAAGAGAGATACATTTTTATGGGTTGGTTTGTCATTCTGTACTTCTATGAAACAAAGTCTTTCCCCAAAACTCATTTCTCAGCCCCATTGGAATAGGGCAATTCTATTACCATGTATGAGAAACAAAATGTAGAGGTTTTATCTTTATTTCGCCATTTTTCTTTCTCAAACATACAAAAACACATGGCATCCCTTACTCCTACCAACACACAGGGAGCTTTTACACTGTAGCAGTCAACAGTTTTCAAAATATCTCCATTGGCCTTCGGGGCAGTACATAAAGGGATGACCAGCAGATGTTACCAAAGAAAATGAATGACCTTCATTCTATGACATGAATAACAAAACTTTGTTATTATACTTATTATCTGCTAAGGTCAGATTAAACTATCTCTTCCTATTTGGTCTCTGTAGACCTGTGTACGGAGAAAAAGATGTAGTGTTTCTACACCTGTAACAAGGTGAACATGTCATGACCTCCAGTGCTTGAAGAATACTCAGGAGAGGGGTGTTCCATTGCAATGAACATTACACTGAAAAGAGTTGTGAGGAAAGGAATGTAAGAACTACAATAAAACTCAAATATTATGCATATTGTACCAGAAAGCAGAAATGAATAATGCAGTATGAAAAAATATGTATAATTATAACATTACTGGGATGACAAAATATCGAAGGCTTTAGTTAATTTCAACACAGCTTCATAATTCCAACTTTCTCACTTATATCCTAAGTGTGGAGTTTTTTTGTACTAATCATATAAGTCCTTACTGCAATAAACTTTAAAGATCTTTTTTTAGTGTTGGTCCCTATAAACTTATTTGAAATCCACTTCATACATTACTGGCTTGATCTGGAAACAATTCATTTGCTACATGCTGCTTTGGTAACAGATCCAGAAATCCTATTGATATATTAATGGTAAAATTTCTTCCCAAAGTAATATTACCCATTTCTTCATCAAGGTGAGTAGTACTGGTGGTGTGACATCATCATAACAACAAGAAAAAAGAAAAGCAGAAAGCTGCACCACATTGGTGTGCTTTCTAGACCATATTACCAGTTTTTTTTACTACTTTTACTACTTTTTTACTACTTCTGTGGGCATGGCTTGGTGGGCGTGGCAGGGGAAGGATACTGTAAAATCTCTAGTATTTGCCAGTTCTCTGAACTACTCAAAATTTCCTCTACCGGTTCTCCAGAACTGGTCAGAACCTGCTGAATTCTACCTCTGCATATAAATATTAAGAGAAGACCAGCAGAGATGACTATGGAAGATATTCTCTAAAGAAATGTGCTGGCTAGGAATTATGGAAATGGATGAACAATGAATTGAGGGAATCATATCAGAAAAAGCTGCTATGGAAGATAAGATCCATGTCACTTCCTTAACTTGTAAAGAAATAGATATCACAAGTTATCATGACAGCTACTGATCTGAACAGTGAATTGGTTAAGATGATTGAAAGCTACCTGCTCAAATATATGTATTTGAGAGTACCTGTGTTAAGAGAAAATTAAAGAAAATGATGTACCAGTTTAAAGAAAAACTTGATATGCTAAAAAGGATGTTTATAAAAGAAAAAAAATTCTATGTATGTTAAGAAGTCAAAGAAAAAGATGTATTAGACAGTTTTGATTTTAAAAAGTGGGTTTTTGTTGGAAGGAAAAAAGGGGCAAAAAGAAGGGTTCCCCCACTTTTTTTTCAGTAAGGTCAAAGAATTTGAAGGAATAAATAAATTTTGTAAATAAATATGATGACAGTTCACAAGGATTACTAGGTGCAAATAGAAATACACATTATTTCCATAACAAGGAAGTTAAAGCAGGAATGGTTAAATTGACTACTTTATTTAAAGAGAAAAATATGTTCTTATTTGGATATCACTTCTGGAATTTGCATTAGTGAAGAAAAAAATGAAACTTTGACCTTCGTTTTGTTGATTAGAAAGATTTGGTGTTATAGGAATGGCTAGTTATAAATTAACCTGTAAAAGCAAAGAGTTGAGGTTGAAATTGTTTATCTTGTACTGGGTCAGGAAGAGTTGGAAGTTTCTTCCCCCTTGAATCTCACACCCTTCCTTGATTTCCTTTTTTCTTTGCTTCTTTGTATTTTATATAATAAAATAAAAACGATAAATTCAAAAAAGAAAGCTACGTGCAGTAATATAGACAGCAGATCTCTATTTTGAGAAACATGTATAGAGAATGCTAATGGATTTTTGTGCTGCTTTGGGGCTTCCATTGCCATCCTATTGACCAATGCAGAGAGAGACATTGAATTACAGAGGTATAGACAGTCAGTTTTGGCCTTCTTATGAACTTTCCTATCCTGAAGCTGACATATGGCCTTTGATCTAATCCCATACGGTTCTCCTTATGTTCTTGGGCTCTCTAGAATAAGTATAAAAATATATACAGCAACTAATAAAAGAAAATATATACAAGAGCACCATAAAAGCTCTGACAGAAGCTGAATTAACTGGAATTACATACTATAAGAAAACTTGGAACTTCCACTCACAATGCATATCCATATTTCCCTTCACCCACAATTAACATAACTAAAAGTTATTAACTGGCTGAGAATTGAATTCCAATTAGAAGGAATCAATAAGAAAAGGAAGAAAGGAAATAGGAAGAATTGCTTGGCAGTAAGGGTATGAGCAGAAGTTTTGTGTTATATGTATACCTAAATTGGAGAACTTGTTCAGATACAAAATGTGCCAATTATATAGAATGTAGCATTGCTTTGAGCCATATACTTTGTAATGCAGGTATATAAAGAGGGGGAGAAAAATTGAGTCAATTGGATTACTCCCATTGCAGTTGTGCCAGATTTATATTTTGTTTTTTAGGAACAAAATTTGATTTGCACATCCCTTTCCCTTTTTGGTCCCATCCACTATTTTTCCTAATCATGTCTACTTCCTGAAACCAACCTTCAGAATAGCCCACAAGCTCAAATGTCATTCTTAATCCCTCATATTTTAACAGCTATTAATTATTAACATCCCTCAAATGGTTTATTAATATTTACTGGGGGTGGGGGGGAGCTCATGTCTATACTGAGTATACATAACAAATACCCAATTATGACAACAGGTCACTATTAGAGAAAGTCAAACCTATCATGGAATGTGTCATGCAACTTATCCTGAACTATGTTGTGTAATTTTATCCTCCTAAAAATAAACTGTTAACAAATCTTGGTAACAAATGAGTTTGAAAAACATTATTAATAAAGAACATTGAAATGAATGGTCTTTGGTGTTCTCTTGCTTGTTTTCTTGCAGGCGTTTCATTACTCAGCTAAGTGGTAGCATTATCATCACTGATATGTCACCTAGTCTGGGTAATGCAATGTCTGCAAGAAAATAACCAACCAGAGAGCACCAAAGACCCCTCAAAAATATTATTAGATATTATGAAGAGGGGAAAGAGAATTTTACCCAGAACTGACTCAGACTGTGGGGTTTGGCCCTGTATTTAATGTGTTCTATCTGGAAATGTCCAGTGCAGTCTTTCTCAAAGTTGGCACCTTTAAGATATGTGGATTTCTCAGAATTGGTTGCTTGGAAATTTTGGGAATTGAAGTTCACACATGTTAAATCTGCCAAGATTGAGAAATACTGGTATAATGAATTAGCAGAGTCTATTGAATATAATCTGAATTTAATCAAGCAATAGAACTTCCATCTTCTAGCCTTTAGAACAGCTTCCCATTCTGAGAGTATCTGATAAGGTAAGGTTCCACTTAAGGATGGTCCTTCATCAAATAATAATTTACATTGTCCCCTTCTCTGGAGCCAATGACCTTGTCACAAATTGTCCCACTTTTATTCTTAAAAGATATTTCAGCTGCTTTCCTATTACTATGAGGCTCAGAGCATTTTATCTATCTACTGAGATAAAATAATAACAGATACCAGAGCAATCTCCTTGCCTCAAAACCTCAGAGTGACTCATCACCATGAAAAGCAAGCTTTGTGAATCAGAGTCACAATGATGACTCAGAAGCACTGGAAGAAGGTATCTGGCTGGCATCAGAGGTTTTTTTTAATGTCCTGTTATGCCTATTGAGCCAAAGATATTGCTTTAAAGAGGGGTCCTCAACTTTTTTTTTAAGTACCATTTTTTAAAATTGCTGAGAGACACAATTTGCTTCAACAATACAAAAAAGTTGATTAAATAGTGAATCACCGTGTATCACCCCTTAGGTATCAATTTGCTAGATGCAACCTTCTTTTGTTTTGTTGCAAGTTAAATCTTGATAAATTATTTTTATTCTAAAAGTATGACAATATAATGTAATGAGCAGTCCATGGCAGTTTATTATCCATGGTCACCAGAAATTGCAAGGTGGAACAAAGACAGCCCCAGTTACTATTCTTGGTGTACAATCGTCTTGCCCATTATATATACAGGATTATTTTCCCCAAATGAGAATTCTGGTTGGGAAATCTGAAGCAGAAATTTAGTAACAGTAGAAAGGCTATACCATCCAGATGGCAGAACAGAAAAACTAACATTAGGTCTTTATGATGCAACACTTCTCCATTAGTTCCTCTGTATGCTGCATGGTGACTAGAAGATGCATGTGTAATAAAATTAGATACCCATCTTGAACACGGCCTATGTGCAATATAGAATCAGGAGTATTACATTAAGAGTAGGGAGGTCCAAATTCAAGTGTACAGAGATTAATGATGCTCACTAGGAGCCCTTCCGCTATCTTGTGACCTACCTCCCACATTAGGTTTTTATGAAGATAAATAGGAAGGGGAGAAATAAATGCTTCCCATTGCCATTACCTTTGTACATAGATTTTTTTGGCAGGTTTAATATGATAAGAGGTTAGTACCAGGTGTGAAACAGGCACCATTTCTTCTGTGTAGCTAATCAGATTATATATTATCTAGATTAATAGAGTAGAAAAAAAAGATTTATAACTACAAGTAAACCTGTATACAAGTCCATAAGAGTAATTAATGTAAAAAGCGTACTCCAGCATTTTTTAAAATCCTTTATCAAGTATTAAGGACAATGAAGCACCAATTCAAAACTACAGTAACTTAATGTGATTCCTAAAAGGAATACTAAAGCAATGCGGTTTCTACATAGAGTATAACCAGTTTTTGATTCAAAAATAATCTCCTATAGCATATTTAACAATCTTGGCAACTCAATGAAGCTTGGACTTCAACTCCCAGAATTCCCCAGTCAGCATGCTGGCTGGGAATTCTGAAAATTTTGGGAGCTGAAATCCACATTTCATCAAGTTGTAAAGGTTGAGAAACACTCTCCTACAACATGTTTATGTTGACTGTAACAGCATGGTGCAAGATGACACTTTCCACCATTTCAAATTTTAAAAAAAGCCAAGTAAACCTGCCAACATCTTCTTTTGAAAACACCTAGCTGGGTAAACTGCCCTACTAACAATTTAGTTTTCTTATCAGAGATGCTGTAATATAAAAACCCTAGTGAGGTTTAGCATGAGATATCCAGAAACAAACATTTTAAGTTAAGTTTAAATACATATATATATTTGCTGAATCAGCCAACGAAGAAGATGAGATTTGTGTACTGGTATCTTGTGGTATACCTTGGATGCTTCACAGAATAAAGATGAAGTACCAAATTTAAATTCTTAATTGTTAAATATTTTTAAACCATTTAAATTAAAAGTATGTACTTGGAAGCAAATTTCAAAATAAAACTTTTAGATATATCAGAAATTACATATCCAATTTTCTAGTACAATGTTTGAATTTGACAGGTGAAATAAATATACATGCACTGACATCCATAGTTATCATGCTTATGCTTGCATATTATTTTCATTTAAATTATTTTTACACTGACTTTAGGTTCCACAAGCCATATAAATTGTAACATATGAGGTTATAACAACTACAGGTAGTCTTCAACTTATGACCACAATTGAGTGCAAAATTTATGTTGTTAAGTAAGATGTTTGGTAAGTGAGTTTTGCCCCATTTTATGACTTTTCTTGTCCCATTTGTTAAGTGAATCTGGTTTCCCCATTAACTTAGCTTGTCAGAAGGTTGTAAAAGGTGATCACGTGGCCTTGGGACACTGCAACTGTGAACCAGTTGCGAAGCACTCAAATGCAAATCATGTGACTATGGAGATGCTGCCATGATCATAAGTGTGAAAAGTGGTAATAAATAAGTCACTTTTTCAGTGCTGTTGTAACTTCGAACAGTCACTAAATGAACTGTTGTAAGTCGAGGACTACCTATAGTAATGAATGTTTTATGGAAATATAGTGAAACTTTTAATTACACTGTATTTGATAAGACGGAAAAAGTAAGTCCTTCTGCCTAAGAAGGAAAGAAAAGATACACCCTTCTATAGCCTGCTCCTAATTTTCTAACCTAGTACAATAAAACCTGAATTCAGCATTCTACAAAAGCTGTTAAATTTCATCCATATCTAAGAA
This sequence comes from Pseudonaja textilis, assembly GCF_049901715.1. Taxonomy (NCBI): domain Eukaryota; kingdom Metazoa; phylum Chordata; class Lepidosauria; order Squamata; family Elapidae; genus Pseudonaja; species Pseudonaja textilis. The sequence goes on from NC_142008.1 coordinate 19,926,166, forward strand.
TGCAGACACTCTTTTGACCATTTAGATCAAACCCAAAAGGATATCATGTCGATACAGCTTAAAGTTGCTAAGGTTGAGAAATACTGCTTTAAACCATCAAATCCACACAATGGATTCTGAAAGGATTACTGGTGGCCGGCCCTTGACAAATTTGGCATTCTAGGGACATTTCAGAATTCATAATTTTCCAGATTTCAAGCTGGACTGTTTTATTTCTGAAAAATGAAGACAAATCCAAATATGTAAGTGTCTTAATGCTTCTTATGAGAATGAGCCTGAGAAGTGGCATAGTTGTTCAATAATTTTTCTAATTGAGAGTGAAGGAGGTTACATTCTTCCATCTTAGAACAATCAAGGGAATTTTTTAAAAGAGCTGAGGTAAAGTCATCCATATAAATAAGCATCTCCTTGTCCCTTCAAGATTAGATTCCCAAAATAACATGGTGTGTGGTTGATGTATTCTGAGCCTATTCCCTGATTTAGAGGCAAAATGCTAAGGGGGAGAATTCACTGGATGTTTTCTTTAGCATCAGCTGTTTGTTGCTGTGTTTATAAGCAACAACTGCATCATGGCTCTGCAAAGTGTGGTCCTACCTCATCGGAGTGGCTAAAAATAGATAATAGTAATGTCTCTTCTTATAATCTGGTAAATTATTCCCCTCGGGGATAAAATAAGAATATTCTTCTTGAAAATAAGGCAATAGTACAGACAATGACTGTACTATTGAATAGAATATCCTATTCAGTGAATATCCTAATCAACTCAGGTTGGATAGGTTAGTGGAAGTCATAAAGTACTTTGCATCAGCCATTCCATGTAATTCACCAAGCTATCTTCAGATAATTATAACTGAAATATATCAGTTTATATGCATTTTAGTCTACAGTTTTATCATCCTTGTAAGCATGGAGGCAGAATGATCAAGTTGGCTCTTCTGCCCCAAACTCCAAGGAAAGAGCAGATCAAAACAACAAACATTTAGCTTTGGAAAGCATCTGACTCATTTATCTAGGGAAAACATGTCTCTTCCTCCTGATCAACATGCTATTTTTGTAGCATAAAATTTCAGAGTTAAACAATAACAAAAGTATTGGCTTAGTTTCTATGGGAGAAAATGATATGGATAGAATCCAACATTTACGTGACACAGACATTCTGGAAGTGTTTTAACCCTGAGTGCTGAGAAGGGAGCATACTGACATTTAACTATGCTCTTTCTAAGAATAAAGTGGGATTTGTACTGATCCCCCCACAAGAATACCCATAGAGAAGGGGTAAAAACAGTCAAGATAGTAACTAAAGCATTAAACCCCTGCCTCTCTTCATTAAAAAGGCAAACCTTAGATTGCATGCTGTAGCCACCATTTTGAATTCTAATGTCTCCCGTGAATATCCTTGATCTCCCATTTAAATTAGGATGGGATGACGAGATAGCATATTTCTCTCATTGCAAAACAAAAACAAAAAACAAAAACAGAGCTGACCCAAGGCTTTCACTGCTTATGGCAAAAGACCAACTGGTTATGTCAATGAAGATTCTTAGTCATCCAGATAAAGTTGCCTGAAAGTTGAGTCATGGCACCTGGGCTACTTTTCTTCTTTGGTCTGAAACATTTCCCTGCTTATACAAGTAGCTTCTTCAGACTAAAAAAGCAACTTGGATAAGCAGAAAAATGTTTCCAAAAAAAAAAAAAAGGAAAGAAGTCCAGTTGCCATTATTCAACTTTCAGATAAAAACTACTTATGTCTTTTCCAAATATAGACACAAAAACTGTCTGGTTTGGAAGTTAACGTTTATATCCACATTAGCAACAGAAAAAATTCTTCAACACTTCAGATGCAGCAGTCAACTTAAAGATTGATATAATATTTAATAAGACATTTGTATTTTCTCAGACTTGGTCATTGCTTTAAAAAAAATACTTTTATCCCAAATTCAATTTCTGAGGTTTTATGTATGAAGTAGGGAAGAATAATTTGGTGTTTACATTAATTATCATATTCATTTACACTTATAGATAGCAACATTGGAGCTATCTTATCCTGAAGTTTAGAACTGATTGGAACAATTCTTCCTGATTTGTACTTTACCAAATCTTATCTGGAAATATAGAGATTAAAGACTTCTGAATATATGGCATAATACTAAAGTATGATCTGTGAAATGCATATATTTGCTGATGAAGGAATTGAGAGCAAGTCACTTGACTCCTGGAATTTATATCAGATTTGGAGACTGTCCATCTCACTCACAAGCAACTCTGTTGGCCATTGGTTGATACGGCTTCAATCAAGATGTACATAAAAATGCACATAGTTTACTCTGAATTTGATAATCTGAGGATGAGACAGTTTTGTGCAGGAAACTAAAGCCATCACATTTAGCCTCTTGACTTCTTTCAAGTGAAGAACTTTATTTTGATATGCAAAAGATCTGAATCATGGAGTTGGCATTGCAGATTTAAGATTTATTTTTAAAAAAAATTGATCAAAAAATCCTACTATTCCACTGCAGTCTATGAAAAACTAGTCTTCCAGAAATACCTGCTCCAGGTATGTTTAGATTGCAATTGCTAAAAATTCCTATTACCTGATAATTCTAAAAGTTACAGTCTTAATACATGGTGAAGAGTAGAATGTCAGATTGGTAAATGATGGCACAAACAGTGCAGGGATAACAGGTTGAATTTTGTGGATAATTTTATGTTATGAGTGGGCAAATGAGTAAATATGAAAAGCATAATGATGTATGGAGACTAATTCTCCATGTAGCCATTTTTCTGGGGTTACCTTGTTTTTTCTTATAATGAAACTCTTTTGTCATTTGCATACAGGTGATCATAACAGAGAAAATAAGTGGGGAAAGTGATGAAAATAAATGGGGTTGACTATGCAAAAGATTTAAGTTCAACCCTAGCCACTCTAGAATGAGGTTGAAAGTGATAGGAAAGATCTCTCTCTTTCTCAGAATTTGTAAGATGCTGTCAGAACAAGCAATTCAGGAGAAAATAGACAAAGATTCAGATCTTTTATAAGACTTCATTTTCTTCTCAGATAATGCAATAAATGTTGATCTTACATTTCAAATTGAGCATTGCCAGTTTGTTCTAGTCTTTGCAAAGAAATGTTTCAAGGCTCAAGGAACAGAATTATAGGCCCCGTTTTATCACATTCAGTTGAAGTCTTCCATCACCACAATACCAGGAAATGAAGAAGCAAGCTATTGACCATTTGGACTGATGGAAGATCTCTGACCTCAATAATAGCATGGCAATACAAGTGGGTATTGAAATAACACCCCCCCCCACAAAAAAACCATTACCAAGCTAAGTGACTTCCATTGATCCTACATGAATTTCTCCTGCTTTGATCGACCAAACTTAATTAGCATGGCAACGTTAATTCAATCTGGAAATCATTTCCAAGCAGGAAAATCAAAAATAAAACTGTTCAGACAGAAAGAAAAAATAAAACTGAAATTAGAGCATGTTTAGACAAAAAAGGCTAAAAATAGTAATTATCAAATTCCTAGTATATAATTGAATCATTTTCATGGGAAATGCGCCACATATTTTTGTTGAAATGAAGTCTTCCATGTTCATAGTTATAGCTCATTAAAGGATCATGTGTTTCCATGGATACAGAGAACTATGGTTTGCTTACAAGGTAAAAATTAGATATGCCAAGTGGAAGGATTGCTGCAACCAGGGTGTTGTTCTAAGGTAGCAACTTATGATGGTACAACTGCATTAGATGAAGCCTTGTATAAATTAGATGTGGTAGAATGCAATCCTATTAAGTGAATTAAAACTAAAATCTTTATCAGAGTAGCAAAATATTGCAGCATGAGATTAAGTCTAAAGCATGAAGATTTAATTATACAATCCCATAGCCCTTTCAAAATATAAGTAAAGAACATAAATTACTATAGTTATGTCAGTCAGCATGTTAAGAATGGACCACTGTTATGGTGAATGTAAGTTGAAGAACAGAAGATCCTTGCTTCTGGTTGATGGTAAGAATAATTTAATCCAGCATTCTGTGCCACTTGGAAGTCAAGCAGATAGATGAAAATGCTTGAGTGATATTTTCTACTGTCCTCACCTTCCAATTCATCCAGACAGGTTTCAAAATTCTAGGGCCACATAAATTTTCCACTGGAGATGAAGACTCTCAGATAGGAAGGCAAGGCCACTCAAAAAAGAAATGTTGAATTAAAATTTTCAAGGACATGTTTTCACTGGCAACAGATTATATATCCCCTTTTCTAGTAAGAGACCACAGAAGGAACATAAATACAAAAAGTACAGGTTAAGAAGAGAGTCGTAATAGAAAAAACTGGAATAAAATAATAAATAATGAGAAAAGTTTGAACATTAGCAAAAGTGTGGGACCAACTGACTCTGGAGCTTATCTGCTTTCTCTAAGAAATACTGTGATGATCACAGAATACTGAGAATACTGTGATTATCACAATGGTATCTGCAGGGATTGTCCAAACAAGCATGATGGTGGTTGTGGCATCATGATTAAAGCACTACCCCTTTTATAAGTGTATCTATACCCCATACTGTACGAAGAAACAGCTTCAATTATGATGCTGAGATTGCTCCCTCCCCTGTTTGAACTTCCCTAATCTCACAGATTTCACTGGACGGAATAAAAAGTATAAACATAAAAGTAATATTACTATATTTATTTTATATGGACTGATACCTAAATGCAGAACAAATAGCAATCACAATGTCAGTATACACAGGTACAAATGTGTATGTCTGAGTGTGTGTGTGTCTGTTTATGAAGAGAGAGAGGGAAAGAATATTCAAGGGAAATGCATGGTTAAGAAATATGAAATATAAATAATAAACAAATAAATCTAACCTCAGGATTGTCATAATTTTTACTTGTATTAGGTACTGCAATTTTTTAGAATGAATCTAGATTTATACATTCCTGAGAAATTCCTGAGTCTTCCAAGATTAGATTAGGAGTCGATTCCAAAGATTAGGAGCTAAATGGAAGAAGGCTCTTGTTTAAAAATGAGGTGGCCGTTTTGATATGAGTGGAAAGTTTTTGGAATAAGAAAAAAGCAGAAAATGAGCAAAAATAACAGGCCAAATTAACAAAGGTTTCTGACACTAATTAAAGTGACCAGATCCATGGATAAACTATAAATTTATAAACTTTTATAAATTCTGAAGAATCTTATTATGTAATGTTATTTGAAATTTGGCAGGCATTCACTCTTTTAGCTTTCTGTAAGGCCTTAAGAACCCAGTTTTTCCCCCAAAGGTGGATTAGACGGTGGTACGTTACTATGAATTGGCACCAGGTTTTGTTGTTTTTAATGTTTATGTTTTAACTGGTTGTGTTTTATAGCTTTTAAAATGATTTTATATGTTTTTTCCGCCTTTGATTGGGAGCCATCCATAGTTGGCTGAAAGATGAAGGTGTATAAATGTCTTAAATAAATATATATACAGACAGACAGTAAATACATACATACATATATCCATTTCATTACTTTTCTGTTGAAATGCTTCGTATCTGCTTGAACCTTGAGGAAGATTAGCAGGCTAAGACAAATAGCCCTGAATAGGAGCATAATGTTTTGTAGGTCTTCCTAACCTTCTATTCCATAAACATCCAGAGTCTATGGCACTTATGGTTAGGAATGAACATATAGCAATAATACTTGAAGACTCCGAGTTAGGAAAATTTGCTTCTTTGGCTCTAAGGTTTAAGAGATCTAATGGAGATCTAGTGGAAGCAGAACCAGTAGATTGTGTACAACTAGATCTAATGATAGTTACATGGTTTTTTTTTAAATGCTAATTGTTAAATTCCAAATAAAGAACAACCTCGTTCAGGATGTTAATTATCTCTCCACATTTTCAAGTAAACTCAGCTGTTGCCTTTGTGGAACATTATAAATGTACATTTCACAACAAAACTACATTTGTTTGATGTTGCATTGTGCAAGCAATTGAGAGGATAAAGTGACCTGTTTCTAGGTAGAGAATCTCAGAATTCTTTAAACTATCCATATGTGCAATATCATTAAAATGATTATTTTTTAGAATTAGATAAACAGATCATCCTTCGAGATAATTACATTACTACAGTATGAGCCAAATGAAAGGGGTTGCAAGTATGATATAATGTTTTATGATCATGACTTTCTTGTTTAGTTTATTGGAAGGATAAACTGGAATAATCTTATAAATCTTCAGGTTTGATTGCCTAAAGATTCCTTTAGACAATAATCCTGTATGAGTAGATATATCAATAGCAAGTGTTAGCTAATAATAAAATTACTGATATGCAGGTTCCTGTTCATTTTTTTCCTGACCCCAGGACAGGTAGGTTACACATTGAGACAGCTACTGAATTAATGTATGCTTTGTAGAACAAAACTGAGATTTCAATCTTGATCAAATTGATCTAATACTTCTCTCCTAGTCTTTGTTTCATACTGGTACTCTGAAGATCCATGAAGATGAACATCTATCTGAACGTCTACTAGAATAATTTATGGATAAAGGATATAAATAACATTGCAACAAACTTGAAAATACATATGAATGTTTTTATAAGGAAGATATAAATCTCTATTTTTTTTTTAAATTGAGAGATAAATTCTAGTCCTACTTAGTTAATGATTTTAGGATTCAGTTAGGATTCTTCCACAAGAAAACTATGAAGTTACGGTATATCTAGACAATCACAAAATGTTTAACTATAGCTGAAACTCCTGAAATAAATAAATGTATTTCAAATAAACACCCTTCTGTACTTGAAATCCGAAGACTGCTATTCAAACATCAGTTCAGTGGTAATATCTGGATAGAATGTTGTCTTGCAGTAAAGAAAAATGAACAGGCTCTTCACATTATGGAGATGAGAATCATATGATGATCACTTTGCATATCAAGACTATGCTGACTGACAGATGAAGGCATACAAAAAACCCTTGGGGTTGCCCTAATTGTTGAGAAAATGTAAGAATTGAGTTATTTATTATGTACAGCTCTGTGGCAAGAACAGCTCTAGAATTAAACGTAGAAGATCACTATCTGAAAGGAAAATAAAAATGTCTTGGTTCAGCTGATTGAAAGATAATATGCACCTACTAAAACTCAGTTGTAGAAAAGCTGTAATTAAGATAAGTGGTTAGTGCAGTGCAAACAAGTGAACTATATAACCACTTGTGGCAATAGCTAGGAAGAAGAATGAACTAAATTAACATGTCCTTAACCAGAATTTCATTCCCAAGCAACAAGTTGCTATGCAAAAAAACTTTTCTGCTAAGAAGAGGGCAATGTGGATAATTTTCAAGCTAAACAAATTACCTACTAGAGAAGTGGAAGGCCTGGAAGAATGTGATGAATGTGTGAATATATATCCTTATCTTTTAAATTGTTAGGCCATACCACTAATTCCACAAAATGTTTGTCCAATAAAGCATGTGTAGCTCAAATTCCCAATGCAGTAATGGAGTACTATGTTTATTGTCTTTGGTAATATAGAAACAATGTCAGATATTGATTGCTAAAGATATTTGCTCTGCTGCTTCAAGCTCCTTTTTTTACCTTTTTAAAATTCCAGAAGAGTGTGCTGCACAGCAAAGCTAGTCTAATGCAGAAAGATTCATAGTGTATATGCTCAACTGTCTCTTGCTTAAATGGATCTACTGAAGCTGAAAAATAAAGTCTACTTCGTACTGGGTGGGTATTGATTGTACGTTGGAAAGCATGGCATAGACTAAGAATAGGGCCTAGCAATTAGGTTCTTTAATTTATTAAATGTATAACCAGCCTGATAGAGCTGAGATTCTGATAGAGCTGAGATATAAAATTATTATTAAATGAATTAAATAGGAATCACCTGCCATATGCTTTAGGGAATATTTACACTAGATCTAGTCCAATTAATTTTTTTCCAGAACATAAACTTGAATGAAATATATAGTGACAAACACATAGGGTCCACAGAACAGAGGAAAATAACTAACCAGATTGGACTTTGGCAAGCTTTTTTATATATTTTTCTATTCCTGAGCAAGATTGAACTGTTTTTCAGGGTTTTTTTCTTCTGGTTATAATTTTTCCTGGTATTTGATTTCATTAGCTGCTTCTTACTCATTGTCCATCTCCTAAACAAGAGGCAGATAACATGCCACTCAAGCTGACATGTCATCCCTAAGACTCCTTTTGGTGACCCTCAATGGTCTGTGATCATGATTACTGAAAATCAAGAGAGAGTTTCCCATCATTTTGAGTTGGGAAGCATATGTAAACTAAGGAAACTCCAAAATAAACATATCATATATTAAAAACAAATAATCTTCTCTACAATCTTTCCTTCCCACCTATATCCAGGGTGACACATTTTGAGAGTCTTAGCTCCTTCTAAAATCTTAAATTTGGCCTTGGGCTTTATCTGTAAATCATATTGATTTAATTTATAAATTTATTTAGTCTATAAATTTGTTAAATTTATTTATAAATTATACTGAAACTATATATTCTATTTGGCAGCATATTGTTTCTACCTGTAGAAGAAGTCTCTAGACCAGGGGTATCAAACTCATAGCATCACATTGTTGTCACTTGATGTATCACAATTTTTTCTCCTTTGCTAAACCAGGGGTGGGTGTGGCCAGTGCATGATACATCTGGCCTGTGGGTTGTAAGTTTAACACCCCTGCTCTACACTATGTGTAAGAAATGCAGAAATGGTTAAGTGTTCTAAGAACAAGTTGAACATGAATATGGAGTAGAAGTAAATATTTGCTGTTATCCAGTCACATAATTATCCAGGCTGCATATAAGGTTAACTTGTGTCTGATAACCTGAATCCAGTAAATTACTGAGAAGCAACCACATAAGAGTTTTCACATATACAGTAGAGTTTTTTCCACTAGAGTAAAGTGTAGAGTAGAGTATAGACTGGAAAGAGGAATAAGAGGGAGGTAGTTAGCAAGCCATTAGTTTCTTAAAGAGATGGGATGAAATTCAAGATTACTGAAGAGGAACTAACATAGGGGTTTGTTATGCAAGGGGAAAGCTACAGAGAATCATCTACCATTGCAGATACCTATAAAGAAAAGAAGACCCAATGATGCTGGAAATGAAACCCACTTTTGTTAATCATGAGAGATTGCCAGCTAAATTTAACTAAAGCCCCCAACTATTTAGGAATTTAGTAACAACTATACTTTACCATGCACAGAATGTCATTTTAACAGAATGAAAATTATTGTGAGTAAAGTATTAGTTAATTGCTGAACTGTAGAGCAGTTAAGTCATAATGTAATTTGTTACATTCCAGCTCTGACAGAGGATGGAGGGAGGGGAAAAGGCAAATCTTTTTGTATGCATTAGCTCAGTTCCACTTGTTTAGCTAATGTAAAAGGATGTTTAACCTTGCTATTCAAGAATAAATGAAAAAAGGAGTGATTCACTAGAAAGGCTGTATTCTATTACATTTTATTTGAGCGCTGGCACGCTGCCATTCTGGGTGCTGCAGTCTAAAAAAGAAATTGATAAACTGAAAGGAGTTCAGAAGAGGGTTATCAGTACCAATATGCTGAGTTTACTGGAAAAAAGTCCTGCAAGGAACATTCATAGGTACTGCCTATAATTAGCCAGCCAGTGTTCAGAACTGTCTTCTAGAGAAGGAAGTGAACATGTCCTCCTCTCTTCTGAAGGGCAGAACCAAGACCAATGACATAAAACTACAAGGAAATAGACAGAGCTGGTGTTTTTCAACTTTCTTTTTTTTAACTTTGGCAACTTTAAGAAGTGTGGACTTGAACTCCCAGAATTCCCAAATCAGCACTTCCACACTTCTTAAAGATTCCACGATTGAGAAACACTCCGTGGGTTAGGTATTAGGAAGAATTTCTTCACAATGGGTTGTTACGGAGGAATGTTATGAAGTGCTACCAACAATCTTCAAACAGCTATCTTCCTGATGTCCTTTGTCATATCCTGAATTGAACAAGATGTTATACTAGATGGCCTTTGAAGTCCCTTTCAACTCTACTTGATTCTAACCCTTGGAACTAATAAATTATGAATGTGGAGTAGAGCCCTTTTGTGATGGGAAGTAGATGAAAGTTGCAGCCTAAGTCCTGTAACAGACATAATACAATTGTTAGAAAAAGGGAAATAACATTGTGATCTAAGTTATCTCCAAATGCATATATAATACACCTCCAATTGTTCTGCAGCTCACACTCAGTTCAGTAGAGATCTTGGTTATGAAACTATAATGCATAAAAAGAAAGGTCAACAATTATTAAAGAAACAATCCCACTTACCCCACTGTTCTGAAGTAGTGTAAGTTTTGTGCATTCTCATTTAAAGAACAGATAATTATTTTAAAGTGACATTACTATTTTTGAAAGTGCATGACAATTTGATTGTCTGCAAGGTTTTGCTATGAAGCAATTCTTTTTTAATGAAAAAATGTGTTAGATAATTAAAGGCATGGGCAATTGGGGTGAGGATTAAATTCTTACATAAGTCCTCTTTTTTTAAGAGTAACATAGACAGAAGGAAAGTTCAAAAATAATGTATTACTTCACAGAAAGAGTAGTGGAGGCTTGGAACCAACTTCCACAAGAGATGGTGGGTAAATCATCAGTAACTGAGTTTAAACATGCTTGGAATAAACAGATGCCCATTATCTGACAAAAAAATAAAAAAATAAAATGAAATAAATAATTTAAAAAAACTTTAAAGGGAAATTCGATAGGCCTTTAGGTCTTTTTCTGCTGTCAGTTTTCTACCTTTCTATTAATATAAAGAGAACTGTCCACATTTTTGTGGTTATCAAATTATCCTGGGAAGGAAAGAATGTTATTTCTTCAAATGATACTATATACAACTTCATATTCCAAATCCCAGATAGAAATTTATGGTATTTTAATATAGTTTCCAGAAAAATAATGTGAGTTAGAAATACTAATATTTTCTTATATCATAATTCCTTTTACCCATCAAATGAGCTGTATATTTATTTTGCATTTATGCCTGTTAAAAATGATACCTTTGAAAGTCATATTAAAGTTATTTAATTTGAAACATTAAAGATTTTCTCCTTAATAAATATTTATTTTTTGTTAATGTCACTATATTTTCCTTAACAATTAAATAGCTAGTTTCTGTAATAGTTTAAACACTTCCAACATATGAAAGAGGATGAAGAGATATCATGTTCTAATGTAACAGGGATAGATGTCTTCACAAAGGGGGACTTCATATGTACAAGGAAGGAGGCATCATGGATGTTACATCAGTACATTTCCTATTGATAATTTGATAATTTATTAACAAGGGTAGCTATTTTATCTTTGGGGTGAAAACTTCAATCTCAGCTCAAGTGTGCCAATTTAAAATCTAGATACTGGAGTATATTTGTGCTGATAGATATTCTTCAAAAGAATAGCATGACTTATCCATTACCTTCACATTCAAATTTTCTATAACTGGTCAAAGGAGCTGGAACAAAATAAAGGCCAATTAAAGATTAAGTGAAAGGAAAGTCAGGGACAATTATGTGGCTTATAGAAAAACTAAAATAATATTACTTTAAAAGTGCAGAGGTCCCTGTTAAACTCGGTGAGTTAGGAAAAATAATGTCCCAAAATTATAAGGCAGAGAAGTTTATAACCATCAGTATAGTGTTTTTATTCTGTCCAGATATAACTGCGATGCAGCTAATGCAATGTTGCATATGAAATAAGGTGTGGTTAAAACTTATTCAGAACAGCCAACTACTCTTTACAATAATGCTTTGCAGTGCAAGCCAGTGAAGAGGAAATAGAAGCAAATATTCTAGGACATTTATAAAAGTGAAAAATATGATTGTTAAGAGGAAATATTTCAGATCCCATTATTTGAAAATATTTTCCATATAGTAACTCTTCTACAATTAAGCACAATTGGTTAAGATATAACCAATATTTTTTCCTCATCCCTTTCTTTTCCTATCTCTCCCCCACACCAAAATAAATTGGGTTTCAAAGCTTGGGGACTGTACTTCCCCATTAACTCATTTGACCTCAGTTCTCTGGATGACATCCATAAAGTCACTTTATAAAAATATGCTGCTTGCACGGCACAATAAATTGAACAAAGAGCTCAGGAGGATGGGATCAATGAAAGTGATAAAGCAAGATTGATCAGCTGAATGGGAAGCCTATTAGAGATTGTTGAGAAAGATGAGTGCATTCCATTTGTGTCATCCTCCAAAATTTAAATTACACTTTACAAAGGGGCAACATTCTAGTTACACCACAAAAGATAACTGCTGTCAACCCCACACATTTTGACATAGAATCTGTATTTGTTCTAGAAAAGTAAATAAACAAGGAGAAATATAAAGATAAATAAATAGAGTAGTTGAATACACGGCTAGTGAAATAGCAATGCAAAATCCTTAAGGAAAGAGATTATCCCTTTAAATTTAGATGTGATCATTGCAACATTTTGTTTGTTTTGCTATTTACATTATGTGTCTTTTTTAACTATCTAGATGTTGACTCTCCATTTGTTGCTCAACTCCCAGCAGCTTATACCTACCTTCCCTATTGTATGGCATGCTGGGAGTTGTAGTTCAGTAACAACTAAAACGTCGCATATTGCCAATATTTCAACTGGCAGATTGTTAAATAAAACATAATTTGCCTAGAATTTCATGAATTATACCCTGGTTAAAGTTGTTTGACATTAAAATTATGCCATATGACAGAGTTACTGTGAGAAAGTTCTCACCTAACAAACTGCGTAACAAGTGAAATGCTGAGTATAATAATATTAAGGATAAAATATAATTCTTAAGCAAAATCATTTTCAGATTACAGTCATAATTATATTTTAATCTCTGTAGTAAAGAGTAAGCCTAAATTTTAACAAGCATAATGGCATTCACTAGAAAGTAGTCCCAATGCACCAGGAGGTAGGGGATATTTTTATCCACATCAGTTTTCCAAAAAATGAGTCAGAAATTTATTTAGAAAAGTTCTTTTGCAAATAGTTAAATTTGCAAATAGCATCTTAATAGTCATCATCTCCATTATTTGAGTTAATTTTTGATGTGCAATAATAGTCTATTTTATAATTTTATAAACATTACATTCATTCAAATTATCTGACATTTTGTTGTGTGGAGAACAATTATTTGATTAGAATGTTGGAAATAATGATGGGTAAAGGATAACAAAATAATAAAAGTGATAGTAAAATTTCAAATCTTGCCAAAGGAAGAACGTTCTCTAGTCCATGTCTCTGGTTTGACTACGTATTTGAGCCCTGGCATCAGTTGGCTATTGTTATTAAATATTGTGAAGCAATTTTTAGCTATATGATTTTCAAAGACACTTATTTTTACAAGTATCCACACTGGAGAAAATGAACATCATTAAAGTAGAGAGACTCTCAAGATGAGAGAGGTACTGGTTTTTGCCAAGGACCACTGATTATGCTTACTGATTATACACAAATGCCAAGGAAACATATTCATCTTAAATCCGCTTTTTTCTATTTTTATGCCCCTCTTGCAATATAATTTAGCCATCCCCTTTCATTCAATTGAAAGTTGGGGTGGGGGGGCAATAAAATTCTTTCAGAACCAGATGTCTGTGCGCAATTGAGTTTCCATTGACGTTGGTAATTTTAAAGAGTCTTTGATACATTCTCTTGAAGGGCAAGATACCATAATGCAAGTTACTCTCTGGGTCTATTTGACCTACCACATTTATAACTAATCCTGAATTAAATAGGAAGTACGCAAGCCAAGGATACTAAACTAATTCAGTTTGAAATAAGATAGAGTACTTGTTTATGAACTGGGTTTAGATAGAAAGACACAACATAGTTAAAGTAAATAGTCAGGGATACCAGGAGACAAACATAGCACATCAATCAAGGTAAAATAATTGCCAAGATCAATCAGAAATCCGGGTTTCAAAGATAAAATACAACATGACAAGAGCTTCTAATGGACATTTGTTTCAACATCTAATTGCAGTTGAGTAAAGGCAGAAATCTATAAGCTCTTAGTCTCCAATCAAGCTTCTCAGTCTTAATTACTAAACTTGGTGCTTCAATATCATATACTAATTTACAAACAGTTTCAACTTATGCTACGTATTTGCTCTGTGCAAATATGTGTCTTCCTATCTTTTGATTCTTTCTTCAAAGCCAGAGATGCCTCTATGGCCTAAGAGTTCTGGAATCTAATACATCGGGGCAGAGGTGGTATTCGGCAGATCCTGACCTGGAGAACCGGTAGTGGAAATTTGGAGTAGTTCGGAGAACTGGCAAATGCTACTGCTGACTAGAGATTTTATAGCCATGTCCACAGAACCGGTAGTAAAAAAATTGAATCCCACCACTGATCAGGGGTGTTAAACTCATGTTGTCACAGCAGTGTTACATGATGTATCGGGGTTTTTTTTCCCCTTTGCTAAACTGGGTGTGGGCGTGGCCAGTGTATGACACATCTGTCCCACAGACCACAAGTTTGACAGCCTGTAATACATGGTCAGAGTTTGAAACATTAAAGTACAAAGGGTAACATTATTTCAAAGAATCTGAAATAATTACTAAGGTGTGACAGAGCCTCAACCCTTAAGAATCAGCTCCCATAAAAGTCCTTTTTGGGTTTTCCTCCTCACTCAAGAAAGAACTGGTCTTCAGAATGCTGCAATATGAACTAGATTGTATGGGTTATATTTTTTTAATATGCAAACACTGGACATATTCTCTACATATGGAGGTTCTTTGCACTGAAATTGCAAAAAAAACATTTCTCACTGTTCCCTTGCATGGAGACAGTCTATGGAAAGAAGAGTTTTCCTTCTACTTAAGGAGATTGACACAGGGGACAGATCTAACCACTCTTTCACACTTTCCTTGAAACCAGGTAAAATCTCATCTGGAATTAGCATTTCTATATGTGTATGTATGTATACATCATCAGTAATTCTATGTAACCCTCACTGAATAACAGATTGTATAGAGATTAGAGATTATCAATAGAAAGTAAAGAAGATTATTTTCCATTCTGGCAATCAAACTTGCAGCACAATCAAACTTGTAAGACTATACTATCCAATCTCAATAAAGGAAATAATAAACTTCCTATGGAATTGATTTCCTAATTTCCCTATTTAGGGAGCTAACAATATATGACATCAGTCACATTGTTGAAGATTTGTCACTGGACAACTCATTTTCTGGCATGTTGATTAACTTGCATTGCAAAATATTATTGACCGTTCTTTCAAACCTCTATTTTTCTCTAGGTATACTTTTTTTGGGAGGAAGGCCAAAATAATGCCAAGCAATTATCCTATATAAGCTTTTCCTATAAAGAAGAGTAAGAGAAGAAAAGAAAGGGCATGCATTTAAAAAAACCCATTTGTTCCTGTAAAAAGCTCTTAGTCAATGAAAAAAGAAGCTATGCTTGTTAACATTCTAAAGAAAATCCAATATCCTAAATGAAAATAGTTGAATACATTATGCTGTGATATGATATTATATTCATTACTGCATTTATACACTGCCTTTCTATTTATTTCAACAGTCAAGAAAGCTTATAATAATTAAAAGAAAAAGGAAGTGTTTTACAAAATTAATTCAATTAAATAAAAATCAGTCATTGCAATAATTAAGATGAAAGGGAAGGGTTTTACTACAATAGGAGCCAATATATAGATTGGGGAGAATTCCATATAAGGCAAGTCTCTTTTGTACATATCCAATAGACAAAAGCCAAGTATCCAGAGGATTTTCAGAGGACCTTTCCTACTCTAAGTAACTGGAGAGTTCCTAGCCATGTCAAATTCAGGTCTGATCACTCTCAAAACATTATACATCCTTGCTAACACAACAGAAATGCTTCAGTGCCTTCTTGGTAAAAATTCCTGCCACTAACCAAAACTGAAGACAGACCATGGGAAACATTACATTTCTATTTGTTTGTATGTTATAATAATTGTGCTCCAAAACT
Source organism: Pseudonaja textilis (assembly GCF_049901715.1). Taxonomy (NCBI): domain Eukaryota; kingdom Metazoa; phylum Chordata; class Lepidosauria; order Squamata; family Elapidae; genus Pseudonaja; species Pseudonaja textilis. Next base: position 19,942,193 of record NC_142008.1, read on the forward strand.
GATCTCTGAATGAGATTATAAAATAGCCCAAAAAGTTAATTGGAGAAAGGCATAGCACAATCTTTACAACCAGACTGTTGGGGTATTTTAAATTTAGATGTTTATTTTTACTAAACTTCAGTTGAAGTTCACTGATTGTTTAATTGCAAGATCATTGAAACTGGTTATTTTAATAGAAACTGTGCAGTGGTTTCATTGACTCAAGCATTGCAATTTTTAATGGAGGAAAACAAAATTGACATATGAGCAAGAAAACTCAAGGAAGTTACCATACTAGAAAACTATTAGTAATGGAAAATTAATTCATTCACAATGGTGAATCAATCTAAAAAGCCATACACACACACACACACACACACACACACACACACACACACACAATACAAGACCAACTTCTTTTATCCTGAGTTTTTGTATAGTTCCTGACAATCATTTTTTTCCCTTGTATAGTTCCTAACAGTCATTTTTCTCCTCTGCCACACCTAAATATAGGGGTAGAAAGAGTCAACCCAAAGCAACATTTAATAATAAAACAATTACATACATAAACATTACATTTACATTTTAGAAATAAGATGTAAAATTGAAAATGTTAACACTGCCAGAAAATTGTCAGAATGGACTGTCAAAATTCCACCTCCCACCCCAGCAATAAACCTCTTTGCAAGTTGATAAGAACCCAGGTAATATGTCAGTAACAGAAGAGATTTATATGACTCAAAAATCACGAAACATCCTGCTTTATAAAACATTGTTTGAATATTTATATATTATTTATCTTTGCTTTTACTTACTTGTTTTCCTTGTTTTACTGGAAGACCAATTCACAAGGCTATAAAACATATATTAAACTACCCAAAAAACAAATCAGATACAGGAGAAACATCAACAATCAATCATTCTTGCTTAATTGCTATGGAGAAGTATTTGAGGGAAAGAAGGTTGTAGTCAGGGACAGAAGTTGTAGCTCTCCTTTGTAGTGTGATTACTCTTGAAAAGTAATCTTTACTTTCTGAAGAAAAAGAGACCTTCAATGAAGCTGTCAATGGAAGTCTTTTCCCTCTTAAAATCTTCTCATAGAACAATAGACAGTGTGTGATGGGCAGTACAAGGAAAGAAAGGGGAGGGAAGGGAAGAAAGAAATCCAGAGAAGAAAATACTGAAAAAGAAACAAATATGTGGAGAAATAATACAAGGGATAAATGTATTAGAAAAGAAACTGGGTTAGGGTTAGGGGAGGCTTATGCTATCACCAAGGTAGCAAAGGTTCCACACTAAAGTCTTATAAAGGGCAAATTATTATAAAAGACACAACAAGTAGAATAATCTATTGTGTATTTCTTAGGATAGGAAATTTCTGAAGTATGCCAAAATGCAAGTGTGGGTTTACTCTATCTCTTTCCATTATGTGATGGAATGTAGTCTGGATTCTCAAGAGGGAGGGATGTACTCCAGAGGGGTCTCCAACCTTGGCAACTTTAAGCCTGGAGGACTTCAACTCCCAGAATTCCCCAGCCAGCTTAAAGTTGCCAAGGTTGGAGATCCTGCTCCAGAAGAACAAGAGACAACTCAGTTCAGATAGCTTGCCTGAGTGAAAGGGAGTCTAAATGAAACAAATGTAAAGTGAAACAAAAATTAAAGTTTACATTATAAACAGTCCATATGGCCCCTATAATTAATTATGTAGAGTTAACAATCTGTTCCGTAGCGTAAAAATTGGCATCTCTTTTTTTCAATATTGGAGTCTGAGAGGAGGAGAAAAAAACAACCAAGGTTTATCTAATCTGCTGTAGAAATACATTAAAACATGAATAATAAAAAGTAAACAACTATTTCTATAAAACAGGCAGTATGGCAACACATGATCTAACGTTCTGACTCTCTCCACTTGAATAGAGGGGACAGAGGTATAGCCTAAATTAGAAGTGTTCAACCTTGGCAACTTTAATAGTAGTGAATTTCAACTGCCAGAATTCCCCATCCCCTGGCCTAGGGAATGCATACATGTCCCCACTCAATTACAGAAGAAGACAAAGCATCAAAGAAGGCTAAATAAAGTCTCCAATGCTTGGAAACAAAAAAAAATGGTGATTCTTAGTCATCATATAGCATGAAAACAAAGTTCTGCACTTTTATAGATTTTAATTTTTTTGACTTTCTCTTTGGCTTTAAATATTTTAAATGAAATAAGAGCAATTCCACAATGCCTACATTTCATATGTAACATTCTCATCCATCAGTGGTTAAAGTTGTCAGCCGATGTGAAATGTCCATCAGAGCAGAACTGCATGAGCCAAAAGCTGATTGCATAAAACTAGGCTTAAGTTTCTTATAAGACTTTTCCCAATTCTATCCAGAATGTAACATTAAGAACACATCAAAGCATTCCAGAAACTACCTTAAAGGAATTTGGATTGGATTGTCTCCAAAGGATGAACATACTTTTGTACATATGATTGTGATCCATGAAGCTGGATGTGAACAAAATTGCTTGAACAGAATTGCAGGCCCCTGTGTTGTCTTCCTTCTTTCCCATATGAGCCTTTCTTCTAGCAGTAGCATAGCAAAGTTGACAGTAAAGCTGCATCTAATCAAAGGAGACCTCTGCCTTGAAAATTATCAAAAGCATTTAAAATCAAATATAAACTGCACATAAATGGGCATGATGTTGAACAGGTATAGGCATATACAGGTAATTCTTGACGTACAATCACAATTGGGAGCGGAATTGGATGCGATATTCTTTTTATGCAAATCATGCCAGAATAGCAAAGGTTGTGGTTGAATGTATTTTGTTCATTTCATGTTGCTGTATTGTTTGCTAATTTGATTGCTGTCATTTGTCATTTCAGAAGTGTGTGTGAAAGGCTCTGATCTAGACACCCAAAGTTCCAAACATTCTTGGATCAGGGAGGAAAGAAGCCAAATCTCAAAATAAAAGGAGAGGAACTCCTAAAGCAAAAGTTGAACAGAACAGAACAGAGCTGGAAGGGATATTGGAGTCCAGCTCGCTGCTCAAGCAGGAGAACCTCCTATACCATCTCAGACAAGTGACTGGCAAGTCTCTTCTTAAAAACCTCCCGTGTTGCAGTGCCTATGATTTCTGGAGGCAAGCTGTTCCACTGGTTAATTGTCCTGACTGTTAGGAAGTTTTTTCCTTAATTAGAGGTTGCTTCTCTCTTTGATTAGTTTCCATCCATTGTTTCTTGTCCTGCCCTCTGGTGCTTTGTAAAACAATTTGACCCCCTCTTCTTTGGGGTAGCCCCTCAAATAAAAAAGTTGGTAAATTTCTATTAGGTGGAATACAACTTAAAAAAAAGATGGAGCTCTGAATGTGTGTCCTATTTCTGAACAGAAAAGAACAAGGTTTTCTTTTGATTATGTCATTGGATGGTAATTTTTCCCCTTCAAATTGTTTTAATTTATGCCGTAGCCACTACATGCTTCATATTTGAAAACTGCAGTGGCAAAAATACAATTCAAAACGATGTCCCAAAGGTGCTTTTTCAAAAGGCAACTTTGAAAAACTTTGCTTTTCCACATTTCACTTCTCATCCAAGAAGTTGCTTCAGTTCAGGCTCTTCTTGGATGAGAAGCAAAATGTCTTCAGGGAAAAACAATTGCCTTTTGAAAAAGCACCTTTGGATCTCCATAGACAGTTCAAAACAATATGATGGTTTAGAGTTGTTTATGGTCATAAGAACAGAGATTGTCCACCTCTGTCCTAGACAATATATTCAGAGGCTGTGAGCTTCATCTTCTTCTTTCCTTTTAATGGCATTTATTCTGGAGAAATAAGTAGGAAGCTAATATTAGCAATCAAATGTATTCCAGAAGTGAGGGTAAAAGAATTTCATTAACCCACTCCAAACTCCAACCACAACAAAATCTTCAAGTTTGGCTAGCCTTTCTAATATTTTTGTTCCCAAAGGGCAGTTGGCATTTTTAAGATGGATGTTGCACTCCTGAGCCCTAATTTAAGCTGCCAAGTTTCCTAAGAGAGCTCATGTTTCTTGCTGTCTTATATTACTCATAATGACGTTGGCATCAGAGCCACAGATTTTTCACATCTTTTGTGTGTATTCTGCTACATAATAAATTTCTGATTAAACTGGGAATCAGCTACAATAGGAAATGTCAATGCTCTAAACTCTGCTGAAGGGTATGTGTCTATTTTGCTTTTCAAATTTAAATCAGGATGTTGCTTCCCAGATTAAGGAGCATGTAGTTGTGTTGCTATTATTTTGCACAGCACCTGTTTTCCACTTGTATCCTGGTGCTCAGAATTAATTTAGGCTCAGACCTTAATGAGTCACTATTGCAATATTGTACTTGCTAAGTATAGCTCAACCTGCATTCTTTGCTGAAAGGCTGAGATGAAAAAATCACACAATGTTTTTTAAAAAAATCACAGTAGGATAATTCACAACTTTTGAAAAGATAAATCCAAACCATGGACATCCGTTTGCTTGTTTCCTGGTTTTTATCCTGCCTTTATGACATTCTTCCCAAATTTGGCCTCCTCCAGAACATAGAGAGATAGTTTGAGAGAACTATTTAAGTTAATGAATCTAATTCCTTGCTTAAGAATAATTTTTCTTTATTGATGTATTTATTAATTTATATCCTGCCTTTTGTTCAAGAAATCAAGGTAACACAGACAGCATTTTTCCCCTCTTATATGTCCTCAGCACAACTACCAAGAGAGGGAAGCTGGGATGAGATAGAGGAAGTGACTAGCCCAAAAGAATTCAGAGAGCTTCCATGGCTGAAGGTGGAGGAGAATCTAGGTCTCTTTGTTCTTAGTCCAATACCTTAACCATTTCAGTGGTTCAGCTTTCAGGAATTCATGTATTACCTGTTTTCAAACTGTGACAGACATTTTCAGCCTCTGCTTCCAATCACACAGTTAACTATAAACAGGAAGAATGGCATTAATCTATAGAGAACAGAAATCAGTAGAACTGCAGAGTTGAGGAGAGCAGAGTAAACAGCAGGATGGATTCACTTTAGCAGCCAAGACTGAGCAATGAAAGCCCCTGTTTTGTTATGTACGCACTAAAAAGGGGGGTAGAATTTTGATCGCTCAGTTACAACCATCTTGATTGTTTACACACAGACACAGAGAGAGATAGAGAAGCTTTGACAAGGGGCATCCTGAGCAATCCCAAATAAGCTCTATTATTTCTCAAAGCCATGCTATCTTTTTCCTGTATTGTAGACCAGCAGCTACACTTGAGGATCTCATATGCCTTTAATGTATGGGCACTGGTAATTATGAATAAAAACCACTGTATACCAATATTGTTGAAAATTTGTTAGCATCTTGGTAGATTCAGTGAATTGTGTCACTTGATTTGATATCTATGTTTTTGCTTAAAATATGGAATGAATGTTCCGATGAATGTTTTCACATGTCCCTAACATTTATGGAGAGCACAAACAAATACACATACACAGAAAATAACATGACACATTCTGCATACTAACATTTTACAAATTGGCCCTTTTGAAGTAAATGTATTTGTTTATACCCAAACTTTTAAGCTGAGTGGCAGTAAAGCAAAAAAAAAATTGGGTGATTTTTTTTTTCTGACTGGGAGCTGAACGTTCCATGTTTAATGGTTTTCCGCTCCCAAGTCCCCTGGAGAACATCTGGAAATGTCGCAGTGTTTCTGAGGGAGAGACTGACATTTTTCAGCCTTTTTTTTTGTTTTTTGGTGGGAGGCTGAGAAGTTTAAATGCAAAAATAGGTGTGTTGTATTCTGTGAAAACTTAAAAGCCTTAGTTTGGACTATTTTCAGGACAAAACAAAAATAATAAATACTGTACTGTAATCATGTATGTAGAAGGAGAAACGTGAGCAGAAAATAGGGTGAATTAGGAGCTCTCTGCTGCTCACAAATTATACCTTAAATGTCTGTTCCTCTGGACCAATGTTTCTCAACCTTTACAATTTTATAATATGTCAATTTCAACTCCCAGAACTCCTCCGCCAGCATGTTGGCTCGGGAATTCTGGGAGTTAAAGTTCATTCTTCTTAAAGTTGCTAAGGTTGATAAATATTCCTCTGGACTGAATACCTTAATTATATTGTACTGGATCTGCTAACATAAAGCTAATCTTCATTGTTGTATTTTTTAAAGTAAATATTGAATGAAGAGGCTTTGTTCTCGATTCTATATGCTTTCAGGGGCTTAAGCTTAGGAGTTTGTCCTGTTGGAATATGGCTGAATTGTTTCCATTTTTCTTTTAGTACAAATAACAAACATTTAGGTCAAAACAATTCCCACTTGTACAAGTTAAACCCACTGCCAAGGTGGGTTCATGTCCAATTTGGACATGAAGGCCTCTTTTAGCTAAAAGGGCATGCCTTTAGCTGTTTGGGGGGAATTCACATCCCATTTAGTCTATCAGATTAAGAATAACACAAGGCCCTGCTGTCCATTTATCATTTGGCTCATCTCATCTTCCAAATCATCTCATCTCATCTTCCTAAATTCATCCCATCTTCCTAAATTCAAAAGGACTCGTTATACACCTTCGTTTATCTGCTCAATGTTTCCTCCCTTCTTTTCAGCTGCCTTTCTCTGCTCAACGTGCAAAGCCTTTTCCCCAGCTGCCACACACAAAACCTTCCCGCCACTGTGACCTACTTATTCTGGCTCTGCTCTTTCTGAAAAGAGTGTAAATAGAAACTTAGCCCCTTGGCACTCTCAGTCGGGCTTTCATAACTTGGTCCCAAATGCGAATAGCACCCAGCTAGACTGCCATTCATTAAATGTGTTAAATGTCAAGACCTTGCTGCTTTCATTCAGTTCTCATGCTATTATTCTTATTTGCATGGGTCTCTGAACACGGGTTTTGTTATTAAAGCCAGTTACATGAAAGTGCTTAGATACTCTCGGGTTTGTATTAATTGAAATAATGAAGAGCTGGTTTCTACAATAACAATACAATAGTCTAATTTTGTTATAATTAGCTATTTGCCACAACTTCATGAATGGAAGGAGGAACAAGATACTCTGTAGCTGAAGATCATGCAGTACTTCATTAGTGGGTTATCTTTAAGAAAACAAGATATTCAAGGGGATTGCAGTTTGATAACATAAGAAAAAGCAGAGCTGGTTGAGAAAATCAAAATATGGCATAGCAGTTAAGATGTTGGACTAGAATTAGAGAAACTGCCCACCAGATAATTTTGAACAAATTGCTCTTAATTTCATCTACCCACATGATTGAACAGAAAAAAATGATAGGAGAATGCTAAATAGGCTGCTCTTTATTTCTAGATCTAATAATTATTTAATGCACTGTAAGTCAATGATGTATTTTTATTTTATTTTTATTTTCTCAAGCAGACACATGATCATGTTGTCTGAGGTGATTAGACTTCACATAAGGCATCCTTGTTAAGGTAGATAGTTGGCCTATCTACATAATTCCTGGAAGAACATCACTGGTAGCCATGCATTTTCTCACACAAAATCTCTTGGATAGAAATTGGACTACACGGTCTTTCTACTCTCTGAGTGACAAGATAAATAAAAAGCAAATACCAACATCCATATATGCACAACAGAGTGCAGTATTACTGCACATTTCCCATTCCTTAAGCGAATGTTTCCTCAACCTTAAGGTGTGTGGAGTTCTGGAAGTCTACATCTCTTAAAATTGCCATAGTTGAGGAACACTGTCCAAAGTGAGTTCCAGGGATTCTATAACTGATGAACAGATTCCTTTTTTATTCTTGGTAAATCTGTCTTTTCTTTTTATGTACACTGAGAGCATATGCACCAAGACAAATTCCTTGTGTGTCTAATCACACTTGGCCAATAAAGTATTCATTCATTCATTCATTCATTCGGGAAAATGCTGCTCCAATCACCTCCAACAGTCATTTCTGTAACACAGCAGATTCCTAGAGTGAAGGAATCCTTTGCTTGTATATCCCTTTAGCTTTTTGCCTAACAAGATAGTTCCTACATTTCTCTCCTTCATTTTCATAGAAATATTCCACCCACAAAATTTGTCTCATCCCTGCTGGAAGAATAAATCTTTCCCAAACTTTGTGGGCATTTCTATTAGAACTGAGGTGGCTTTCACATATAAAAATAGCCCAGAAATTTGAAGAGCTTTGGTCTACAAGTCACAATAAGTACACAAAATACCAAACTGTAATGGGACATCTCATTGGCAAAAGCACACAAATATTAATGGCTTTGGGAATTCAGATAGTAAAAGAATATGTTTTGCTTCAACTGGGGAAAGTAATCTTGTCTAGCTTTCATCAGCTTTTCATTAATTAAAAAAAGCCCAACTAATCTGGGCTATTAAGTTAATATATCAATAGTTGACCAGTTACCAACAAGAATCTTACAAATTCATAGTTGATGTAGGGGTTGCCAGATTCTGGGCTGAAAATGTCTGAATAATAGCCAGATAATAACCAAAGTGTTTGTTTTATATGTATCTTTGCCACCATTGTGTGGTTATCTGGAGATTTGCAACCCAAATTTGGTAGCAGCATATCGGCAGAAATTGCACAGTATTCTTTCATTCCTATTTTGTAATATTTTGGCTGAAAATAACACTTATTTACCAACCAACTGTAAAATGCTTTTTTATGCAAAGCTCTTAATGAGTTTTAAGAGAGCTAATGCTCAAGAAAAACAAACAAAACACAGAACACCCACCCACTTTGGCTATGAAGAAAGATTTGGCTTTAGGAGCAAGTGGGGAAGAATTCAAATTGACTAGCATGGAAAGTAGGCTACTGCTGCTACTCCCACATCAGTAGACTGCAAGACATTTTCTCCTTTTGCAGATCCTCCTCCAGGTTTGTAAAAATATCTACTGCAAAGGCCTCACTCTAAATAAGCAGTAAATGCCACATTCTGACAACCAGACTATATTCATAAATAGAATAGAATAGAATAGAATAGAATAGAATAGAATAGAATAGAATAGAATAGAATAGAATAGAATAGAATAGAAAACAGAGTTGAAATGAACCTTGGGGATCATCTAGTCCAACCCTCTGCTTAGGCAGGAAACACTATACCATTTCAGACAAATGGTTACCCAATCTCTTCTTTAAAACTTCCAATGTTGGATCATTCACAACTTCTGAAAACAAGTTGTTCCACTGATTAATTGTTCTACCTATTAGGAAATTTCTCCTTAGTTCTAGGTTGCTTCTCTCATTAGTTAGTTTCCACCCATGGCTTCTTGTCCTGCCCTCAGGTGCTTTGGTTGATTCCCTCTTCTCTGTGGCAGCCCCTGAGATATTGGAACACTGCTATCATGTCACCCCTAGTCCTTCTTTTCATCAAATTGGAGACACCAATTTCCAGCATCGTTCTTTATATGTTTTATTCTCCAGTCTCCTAGTCATCTTTGTTGTTGTTCTCTGCACTCTTTCTAGAGTCTCAGTATCTTTTTTACATCATGGTGACCAAAGCTACCTTTATAATGCCTTACCAAGGCATTATAAAGCGGTATTAACACTTCATGTGATCTTGATTCTATCCCTTTATTAATGCAGCCTAGAACTGTGTTGGTTTTTTTCGTAGCTGCAGCGCACTGCTGGCTCATGTTTAAATGACTGTTCACTAAGACTCCAAGATCCCTCTCACAGTTACTACTATTGAGCATGGTACTACATATACTGTACCTATGCAATTCTGTTTTTCTTGCCTAAATAGGGAACCTTACTTTTTTCACTTGAATTTCATTTTGTTAGATAGCAACTATTAAACCTCCCTCTAAGCCAGGGGGTTTGCAGGTCTAATCAAAAAAGTAAAGATAATTGTCATGATGTGAATGAAACTTTGCCTATTCAGCGAATATGCAATGCCTATAAAAACAAGCAAAGCTTTGATTGCATTTTTGTGGTTGCTATTTTGATTTTTGTGATCATGACTACAAACATCTTTTAAACAAAGATTACCTTAGTACCCTGCTTTTACCAACTGTGCAAAGTGTAATAGACCTTGTTAAACAATGGGTATTAATGTGCATGGTGCGTAAATATTAATCTCAGTTAAATGTGTTAAATGTATAACATATTTGAAGTACACATAAAGGCTACTTTATTGGTTCATTCATATTCAGAACTTACCCTGTAGCACAAAGGATCTCAGGTCTGGTTTAAAAACAGAAGCTACTGAAAAGCAAAATGATTCAAACAAAATCAAAATATGTGATGACATTCTGGTCTAGACTTTACTTACCTAGAAATAAGTCCAGTGGCAATCAGTACAGAAGGTTAATTGGGAACTAAGTAAATGAGAGAAGTAGGTCTCTTCTTTAAAATAAAACATAGAATGAAACATAATTTGCATTTTGTTTCCTGACTTTCCTTGTTTATTTTCAATATTGGTACATTGTTCTTGCAATTAGTTTCCAAGGTAAGGATATAGAATACTCAAAGATGAAACATAATGATTTAAGAGTCCTGGAATATCCCTAAAATCATAAAGTTGAAAGGGAACAGTTTGGGAACAGAAGTTGTTCTACCAGAAGGCTTGGGAAATGTGTGGTTTTTGAAATAATAAAAACCTAAATAAAAGATCAAATGTCATGAGAGTTTTGGTAATCTCTTACCCAAGATCTCATATATATCTCATATGGTGATGTGAAATCTCACACCATATTATGTGAGAAAGCTAATTTTTCTCAAAATCTTTTCTAGATTTTGGGCATTGGCTATTCTTTTAAAATTTGGCAGTTAATTTGGCAGTTCTATAAGATTGACCAAGAATATTGTCAGCCTTCATGCTAAATAAAATGTAGCATGCAAGACTCCATTGTAATTTATGGGTTAGATTTCTTCATATGATTTCTTACCTCAGTATTATTTAAATTGCATGTGTGAGTTCCTGAAAACCAGCCTTCATTTGAACATTGATCAATATCCACTTTCTGTAGATTTATGTCGACTTTCACAACACCCCTGAAAAGAAAGAAAAAAAAGATTAATTTGCATAAGACCAGGCTACCATTTTTCTTTCTATGGAAAGAAATAGAAAAAAGCATTTCTGAGAAGTTATGATTAGTGAAATAAAGCATCTCATTCAGTCAATATAGTCACAAGCGCCAAAACTGTACTAAATATTAATGCCAAAAAATGATACATTCTAGTTGGCTGGTATATCACAGTTCTGCTTTCTTTTACCTTGATGCTCTTCAGTTTATTGGATTAAATTATCATTATTCATCATCTGTGCCCAGTTGAGATTCAATACTATTCGGTGTGTATAGGAAATATATTCCAACCTTCCTGGGAATATTAGGTTGTGGAATACTACATTAATTTATGTTGGTTATACAGTAGCTGTTTATCCAGAAGAGATAATTATAATTCCTAATAATAATTTATCCAATACTATCATTCAATTTATATCCAAATAGAGAGAAACTAAACTTCCATAGGCTCTTCTGGGTCATCCTAAAATCATAAGGGAATGGAGCAGAATTATTGTTTGGTTTTATGAAGAGAAACTTTCTGTGCCAAAGAATAGTCTGTCTGAGGCAATTTCTTCTTTTCGCATACCAAGAAATAGTAGATCTTGCTTATGGAATTAACTCTGTTTGTATGGTGTTCTTGATGAGAGCAGAATTATTTAATTAATTGCAGGTGGGTTTTAAATCCCTTTTTCTCATTGGTTCAAGCAAGTGTACAATATTTCTAATGTCAAACCCTGGGGAAATCAGGGAAGGTTAGGTTTTCTACAAGAATCTGAACAACTGTCCATTAAGGGAAATTAGCAGGCGATAAGAGAGGTTTTCAAGGTGGGCTGTATTTAGATCTCTTGTGAGTGTGCAGGGACTTGTGACTTATGATTGTTTGACTTCTACCTCAGGCTCAGCCTGGTTGTCTCCAACAGCAGGAGACTATCCTCATTTAGGAAATCTGGGGCAGACTTCCCAATCTGTCTGTTAATTCTGGGAGATATAATCAAACATATCTGAAAAGTTCATGGTAATGGAAAGCTGGCATGATGAATGGATGAGGATATTTTTTTAAAAAAGAGAACCTATTTTTTAAAAAGCATTAATAAATAATACCTATGACAAGGACGTACCAGAAGCTATCAGTCCATACAGGCTGCAAGTAGCCACTTAAAAAATATTTACAGGTTTAAAAATATTTCTATTATGCATTTTGTTCAAAATAAATCTGATATTTCACTTTCACTGACTTAGTTGTAACATGAATGTTGACCTATGTGAAGTTCATTTATCATCTTCCCTACTTTGGAATAAAGATTTTTATAGACAGAAATAATTGCATTTACTTTCTGTATAAGTCCCAAGTTATTTTTTTCTATCTTCCTTTAATTTTGGAAATGCCAAAATGTATTCCATAACAATTTCCTAGAATGGACATATGAATTTGTAGCATTGACTATAGAGAAATATGACAATGAGAGTTGTAGGATCATAGGTTAGCCATAGGTCTATGGGTTTTCCTTTTAGGAAGAATAATATCACATGTCCTTTTCATGTAAAAGGCCTCCTATGCAACCCTACCATTGAAAGGGCTAGATTAGAGCAAGGATTTGCAATCTGTTCCCATGAAAACCACTAAAAATTGCAAGATTTCACATTTATTACGTGAACAGTTGAAAGATGTCAAAAAGAACCATATTGCTGATACATTAAAATAGAAACTAATGGGACACCCTGCCTCTCCACACCCCATCCCATCCCACCCCACCCCCGCAAAGCTGGAAAAACTCTGCCAGTGAGAATAAACAAAGGGGGGTAAGAGAAACTAGCAATCTGCTTTGGAAGAAACTATTATTGCTGGCACTTAACTCAAAACTCTTCATAGCATTAGCAGGAGTTGCATCTCAGAAGACATTTCATTATTTCAATTTCGATGCTAACAAGGCCTGCTTTTCTGCCCTTGATCCAACACCAACTAATGATCTATCATCTTCCTTGTGGCTATCCAGATAATTGATACCTATGCAGATAATTACTACCTTATCCACTGATTATTGAGGTTGGTTGGTTGGTTTGCTCCTTACTTGTTTGTGAATTTCACCCTGTATTTAGATCAAGATTAACAGCATGCCTTAGAGCAGGGGTGTCAAACTCAATTTCATTGAGAGCTACATCAGGGTTGCGTTTGACCACGGGGAGTGGGGCAGAGTGGGTATGGCCAGTTCAACGTCACCCATGTGATCAAATGCCACTTTTGCTAGTAGTTTGTTTTGCCAGCATTCTGCCAGCGAAAACGGAGCTCATGAGGGCGCATGCGGCCTTCCGTTTTCACTGGCAGAGTTTTCACTGGCAGAGGTACCATGGACCGGTCCTTCGCTGTTTCCAGGGCAGCCCCACAGGCCAGGGGGTCTTGAGTTTGACAGCCCTGCCCTAGAGCAAAAAGTAGGGTATACATCTTGTCAATAAATTAAAATAAATTTTAAAATGAATAAAATAATAAATTAAAAACTGAACTACTTCTCAGGAATATTCCTTGCCTTTTACATTTAGTTACATATATACATACATACATACATACATACATACATACATACATATATACATACATTTATTTAAAGATTTATATAGCCACCTATCTTTCAACAAATTCTGAGAGCCTTCCAATAAAATATTAAAAGACATACAAAATCATATTGAAACTATAAAACTAAGTCAATTAAAATGTTAAAAACAACAAAAATCTGGTGCTAAATCAAACTTTCAATCTAGCCAGGCCTTCAAAGGAAGGATAAAAGGGTGGAGGCCTGAGTAATTTCAGAGGGGAAACATTTCATGTCTTTCATATCTAGACATCTTTATGACAAAGCTACATTTATAGGTTTATAGGCTTCCCCAGAAATGAACTTGAAAGATACAACTTGGAAGGTTGTAACTGTAAATTTAAGTATAAAAGAAAAGCATCTTATTGCTGGAAAAATAAGTTTCGATCAGAAACTTAGTTTTCCAGAAATAAGATGCTTTTCTCTTATAGTTAAATTTCAAGTCCAGCTTTGATTGACCTGCCTGTATTATTTCTTTCTGGTTTTCCTATCTCCCATTTAATAGAAGGTAACAACTGCAACAACTGGTTAGCACACTCCACATATTGAAAGTGCCCTAGAGAGAGTCATGCTTGGAGACTTCAGGATCATCAGACTCACAAGATATTCACCCAGAGTGCCAGAAGAACTGCACATGAATTTGATTTCTCTATTACTTATCATATTACTGATCCATATTACATTACTGATCCATAAGCAATGTACAATTTTAAATATAGACACATTTTAAAAATATATATATATAAAACAGTTATAATCAGATTGTGAATGTAGAACGTAGAGTATAAAATAGAGTCCACCAAAAGTCAGTGAAGAAATAAATGGAAAGGGAGATGGAACCATTTAATGGAGTTGGATAATAATATGAAATAAAATACTATAATGCTTTAAAAAAAGAGTGAAACCATCTTAGCAAAGGTAGAATGAATATTTGTACACAAAAACTCCCTTTCATCTCCTAGTAACGTTCAGAAGCACTCCCAAAAGAAGGACATTGCATCCTCTGGTCAATGAACTGACTCACTACTGTTGAAAGCAATTTCCTATCTTCTTAAGAAAAATAAATTCGGAACTAGGTATTTTTCCAAATAACATTCCACAAATGGGAGAACTGCTAACTCTAATGCGTAATAACCTCTATGGAATTTCTCTGAAATACCAAACAACAATGCATTTAACCTCTCTGCTTGTTGTTTGTCAAGAATATTTCCCAGGGGTACCACCTGTAATGTTGCAGAAAGCAATCAGCCAGCACATTAGCAGGAAGCAAATATTACACTCACAAAAAGAATCATGATGAGTTTGATCAAACCATTACTTCGTAGATGTAAGACAGGTTGGTCCCCAAAATCTTAAGAGTCTTTCAAAACTACTAAATTGTAATGTTTAATGTGAAGATGGGGTGAAAGAAGTTTTGATGGATTAGATTGGATAACTAGAATGCCAAATGACTCTGAACTGCAATTTGTGATGCCGTTAGGGATAAATCAAACAGAAATATCCCAAAATACAAAAGGCAAAAGAAAGCAAAATGGCTTCCTACTGATAGGCTGTAAACAACTGAAGAAATGTAGAAAGCAAGAGATAGCAGAGACAGAAGAAAAACTAAATGATAATCTCTGGAGAAAAAAAAGATAAAGACTGATATCTAAATAAGCAATTCAAAGAAGGTGATTTGGAAGGACAAAAGTTTTACCTAAAATTGCAGAAATAAAGAATACCCCTTAGGCGTAAAAAAATTAAAAAGAAGACATAAAGAAAATCTGACATGAAGACAGTACAGTACAAAAAAGATCCTTAAATCAAAAGTTTGATATAAAATGATATAAAAGTTTGATCATTTATTGTGGAAAATGAAGTTAAATAGCTACTAACAAAGCTTCAAGATGATGAAATACTAGCAAAACAGCTTAAAACCTTATAGAAAAATGCATTTAAAATACTACATTTTGTTTGCAAACAGACATGGGAAAGACAGTGGGGAAGCTAAAAGGCTAGGAAAGAACTATTAGGAAATATCTGAATACTGTAAAGGACATTGCTAAGAAATGTTTATCAAACTACTGAAAAATTGCCTTGATTTCAGATGCTAGTAAGATTTTACTAAAGATTTAGCAATTCGCTTTTCTAAAATACATAGAATAAGAACTTCCAGATTCACAAATTGAATTTTAAAAGGAAGAGAAGCAGAAATCACATTGCTAAGATCTGATGGTTAATGAAATGAAGAAGAATGTTCCAAAAAGGCCAAGTTTTCTTTTATTGACAAAACCTTTGGACTGATTAGAACACAACAAATTATGAATGCATCATCTATTTTTGGAAAAAATTATATGATGACAAGAAAGTAACAGAATTGAAATTTGTACAACTAACTGCTTAAAAGTGGGGAAATCTATGACTGTATATTGTCGTATTATTCTCTAACTCCTATAATGAATACATCGTAAGAAATGCTGCAGTAGAAGAAATAGAAAGTTGAAGTAAACATTTTTAGAAGACCTGAAGCATTTAAAAAGTAATTTAAAAATAGTAATTTCAAAGTAATTTCAAAATGCTCATAGAAAACAAGGCAAAATACAAATACTATCACATTTAACAGAAGCATGAGCTTATGGGAACTCAAAGAATAAATTACTGACAGACAACCTGGGGGAAAAAAATGACATCTTTCAAAGATTTGGAAGCAACTGAACAAATAATGTCAAAAAGAAAGAAATTTTTAAATAAATTGGTACTAGCCATACAAATGGTATTTTATTAAAATTTGATTATTTGATAATATTAAAATATTAAAATTAATTGAAGTAGCAATTAAAAGAAAAAAGAATTAATTACAACAATTAATTAAGTACGACAGTACCTAATTTTTTTTGAGTAAAGGATTTTACTTATCGTGCAAAAGTCAACTGAAGCTGATTAGAAAAAAGTTGACCTTTCTTATGCAGTATTCTGGGACACAGAGGCCAGATCACAAGGGCATTGTTCTCTTTCATTATGGATCTCTTGAGACCAATGTTTCTCAACTTTGACATGTTTAAGATATGTGGACTGCAACTCCTAGAATTCCCCAGCCAGCAAAAATATTGCTGTAGGCAATAATATTTAGGACAATATCTTATATCTTGTGCGAAATTTATAAGACGTAAGAATATTTACTTGTCTTGGCTTTTATCTGCATTTCAGACCACTATCAAAACTGTGGAACTGATCTGATTCATTTATTTACCTACTCATGATGGAGTTCTTGGACAGTTTATCCCAAGATTGCAAACTAAATATTCAAAATACAATCATTCAAAACAGAAATTATATCCTATGTATATTTCAAAATCAACTTTATTTTAGAAAGGAAAGCTCAAGTATTTATGTAAAAGGCTATGGAAATGTCTCAACCTCAGCAACTGTAAGAAGTAGATTTCAATTCCCAGAACCTTGGAAATTCGGAGAATCAGAGTCCACACTTCTTGAAGTTTGCTGAGGTTGAAAAATATCCGGAAAAGAGATTAGATGGGTCTCTCACATCGTTTTGAAAAGATTAAAAAGGAATAGGAGAACTTTAAAAATAGGGAGGGGAATATCTGAAGAAAAGAAAACCCAACAAAAGCAACTTCTGTTGTAAAACCAAGCATTTTTTAAAACAATGTACTGGGGAAGCACGGTTTGCAGAAATTAGAGTAGGGAAACAGTAATTTCTGAATCTAAATCCATAAACTGTGAGGGCTGTAACACCTGCAGTTTATATGTTGCAGCCCTTCTGAATTCAGTAATTGCTTTTGTCCTAAGAGGATCCTTATCAAACTTTGCACAAAGGAGAAATTTGGGAGAATTAACATGCTGTCTATATTCTTCATTCTTCTCACTTGTTATGTATACATAAGAACATACACATACATCTCTAATTGTTCACAGATTTGAAGATTTACATTTTCTTACCTACCTTTGAATACTAACTTTAGTCCTACCCTAATATGCCCCATACCTCATGTGCTGGATTGCAATTTTCAGAATTGCCAGATGATTGGGAAATTTGCAAAATGCACCTAGAGGGTGCCAGGTTGGGGAAAGCTGTATTAGTTCAGCTAGAAAAAGAAAACAAGATCTTCATATACGTCACACAAGCTCTATGATCAAGTGGAATTAAAAACAAAATGATTTAGTTACTAAATGAAGTGGGTGTACTATTAGCAAGTGCTGTCTTGATGTTTTGTTAAGGATATGGAACATTGGCTGCATGATAACTAAAATTTGGCTTGTCAGCAGCATCAAATCACTCTGACATTTATCTAGCCTGAAAGTGCTGCCTAGCAAAATTCAAATCTCTACTATTTGGTTATAAAATAAATTTAAAAAAATCATGGTAGTTGTAGATTATCTAAAAATCCCAGAAGACTATTTTTTCATCTTAAGGCTAATAAGCATTCCCTATTTTTATGTAATATTATAATGCTAATACACAATACTATAAAATAATATTTTATTTTATGAATTTAAGGAAAATTTTCAGGGCTAGTAGACAAGAATTCATTATTTTGTAGCAATTAATTAGAGCCAGTTTAGTATAATGGTTAAGGCAGCAGACTCGAAACAGGAGACCCAAAGTTCCAGTACTACCCTAGGCACAAAGCTGGCAAGGTGACCTTAGGTTTGTCATTTTCTCTCAAGTTCAGGAAGGAAGTAATGGCAAATCACTTTCAAAAAACCTTGTCAAGAAAACAGCAAACTTCTCCAGGCACCTTCTGAGACTGGGACATGGAAGGGGAAAAAAGCAGCTTATTACAAATTAACTGTTTAAACATTTCAGAATCCATGATATCACAAGAGTTTGTACAAGACGTTAGGGTACATCTGTACAGTAGTCTGCTGATCACAGAACAGGTGGATACCTGCAAATCAACAGTTTACCCAAAGCCCAGTCTATAATTAAATTAGGAGTTGAACTCAGCACTTTCTCACATAGCCTATAAGTAATTTTTTTCTGGGATCTGCTTTGCAAGATGTAACACTGCCCACTTACTTAGCAAACTTCTTTAAAAGGAGGAAAAATAGGGCAGGTTATCAATAGCAATAGCGCTTATATACCACTTCACAGTGCTTTACAGCCCTCTCTAAGTGGTTTAAAGAGTCAGCATATTGCCCCCAACAATCTGGATCCTCATTTTATTGACCTCAGAAGGATGGAAGGCTGAGTTAAGCTTGAGTTGGTGAGAACTGAACTGCTGAATTGCAGCCTGCAGTCAGCAGAAGTAGCCTGCAGTACTGCATTCTAACCACTGTGCCACCACAGCTCATATACCTACTAATCGTGATGGTTTCTGGTTAACTGGTCCCCTGCTATCATCTGTCATTGATTGGGAAACATAAGTGACCAAGGGCTCATGATCTATTTGTGAATGTTTCAGAGGCAGCTGCTGAGCAAAACAGCTGCTGGACAGTAAATATTATCTGAAAATCAAGGGCCTTTTTAAAACTTCCTCCTGTACTGAATCCCTAAAGCCATACTATTCTGCACACTGTCTGGCCAGCCCATTTTTCATGCAGCAAAGGACTTCCCACCAGACAATAAAAGAGACAAAAAATAACACTTTTCTACCCATTATGCAGTTCTGCGTACTATCCTGATGAAAAACAATTGGTCTGCAATGCAAAAATGAGAAAGATCCCTTTGTGGGGTGATACAAATATGGCACAGAATGGAAGGAAATATATGATCACAGTGATAATTTATCACACTTACAGGTGAAACTCGAAAAATTAGAATATCGTGCAAAAGTTCATTTATTTCAGTAATGCAACTTAAAAGGTGAACCTAATATATGAGATAGACTTATTACATGCAAAGCAAGATAGTTCAATCCGTGATGTGTCATAATTGAGATGATTATGGCTTACAGCTCATGAAAACTCCAAATCCACAATCTCAGAAAATTAGAATATTGTGAAAAGGTTCAATATTCTAGGCTCAAAGTGTCCCAGTCTAATCAGCTAATTAAGCCCTAACACCTGCAAAGGGTTCCTGAGCCTTTAAATGGTCTCTCAGTCTGGTTCAGTAGGAATCACAATCATGGGAAAGACTGCTGACCTGACAGTTGTGCAGTAAAACATCATGGACACCCTCCATAAGGAGGGAAAGCCTCAAAAGGTAGTTGCAAAAGAAGTTGGATGTTCCCAAAGTGCTGTATCAGAGCACATTAATAGAAAATTATGTGGAAGGGAAAAGTGTGGAAGAAAAAGGTGCACAAGCAGCAGGGTTGACCGCAGCCTGGAGAGGATTGTCAGGAAAAGGCCAGAAAGTGTTGGGGACTTTCACAAGGAGTGGACTGAGGGTGGAGTCAGTGCATCAAGAGCCACCACACACAGACGGATCCTGGACATGGGCTTCAAATGTCGTATTCCTCTTGCCAAGCTGCTCCTGAACAACAAACAATGTCAGAAGCATCTTACTTGGGCTAAAGAAAAACAGAACTGGTCTGTTGCTCAGTGGTTCAAAGTCCTCTTTTCTGATGAGAGCAACTTTTGCATCTCATTTGGAAACCAAGGACCCAGAGTCTGGAGGAAGAATGGAGAGGCACACACTGCAAGATGCTTGAAGTCCAGTGTGAAGTTTCCATAGTCTCTGTTGATTTGGGGAGCCATGTCATCTGCTGGTATTGGTCCACTGTGCTTCATTAAGTCCAGGGTCAACACAGCTGTTTACCAGGAGATTTTGGAACACTTCATGCTTCCTTCCGCAGATGGGCTTTATGGGGATGCTGACTTCATTTTCCAGCAGGACTTGGCACCCGCCCACACTGCCAAAAGCACCAAAACCTGGTTCAATGACCGTGGAATTATTGTGCTTGATTGGCCAGAAAACTCGCCTGGCCTGAACCACATAGAGAATCTATGGGGCATTGCCAAGAGAAAGATGAGAGACATGAGACCGAACAATGCAGAAAACTGAAGGCTGCTATTGAAGCATCCTGGTCTTCTATAACACCTCAACAGTGACATAGGCTGATAGCTTCCATGCCACACCACATTGAGGCAGTAATTACTGCAAAAGGGGCCCAAACCAAGTACTGAGTACATATGCATGCTTCTACTTTTCAGTGGTCCGATATTGTTCTATGTACAATCCTTGTTTTATTGATTGCATGTAATATTCTAATTTTCTGAGATTGTGGATTTAGGATTTTCATGAGCTGTAAGCCATAATCACCTCCATTATGACAAATCACAGCTTGAATTATCTTACTTTGCATGTAATGAATCTATCTCATATATTAGGTTCACCTTTTAAGTTGCATAACTGAAATAAATGAACTTTTGCACGATATTCTAATTTTTTGAGTTTCACCTGTATATGCCATTTGCTTTCCAGCAACTTTCATCCCAGCACTATGCCACATCATCTTGGATGTGAACAACCTTTTAATCTAATGATTTTTTAGCAAAACAGAAAAGTCGTACTTCAAGTGAAAATTCAAGTGGGTCTAAAATTGAGTCAGTAACTGGCATGTCAATAAGTGGCATGTGCTAGGGCACATCAAGGCCCACTTGACCTAACATATCAACCAAAACAAAAGAGTCTATTATCAAATTATGACCTACTTCATACTCTTTCCTTTGCTGAACTTTCCAATTGTCCAGCTTCATTCACAAAATTTTATCGGATGACTTAGACAATTATTTTCCATTTATAACTTCCCACTATGTTCCTGCTTTTTCTGCTAGCTATTTTTCATAGTACAGAACAGAGGAAGGACTGCACAATGTCTTTGGACTATTGTGGTCTTCCCCTAATATAATATTCTCTAAATATCTAGATTTCAACTTCCAGAATTCTCAGAAATGGTCCAGTGAAGCCAAAGAGTTCAAGTCTAAACACCTGATTTCATCGAGGTTGGGGAAAGCTGGACTGGTAACACAGAGAAGGAAATATTTTGGAATTGTCACTTGCTGTGATGGACAACCTTTATATTTTTAAGTGAATAAGGATCATATCAGCTTGCCAAAGGTCCAAAATGGATAGATCAGCTGGATTTTCCATTATTTCCTGGATTAGAGGAGAGTTTTAAGCTTTGTCAGGTATATTTTCAGACTTATGCTAACATTTTCATATGCTTCTGGACCGTCATGATGTAGGAAATCTTGCAATTATATTAGTAAATTTGGTGATGCCGTATGATTGGTGGAAATTTGAGGCCCCAGAAATGAGCTCAGGGGCTACTTTTGATCTTTAAGTCATAGGTTGCTGTTCCCTGGTCAACAATTTGGTTGAAAGCCACTAAATACAAATTTATGCAGCCCATAAGTAAAACTCAAATATATACAAGAACTTCACAATTACTATTCATAGCTGCAAGGTATTGACCCAGCATAATAAATTTGTTTTACAGAGCCTGGAAAATTGCCTTATCCAATTACTGGTGTTGTGAATGGCCACACTATTCTTTTACTGTAAACATTTGAACTGTGCATAGGTATCTCACTAACTGAAACACTTGTACTTGATGGTCTCATGGTAGCACTGTGGATTTTTTTTTTAAAGCACCTCTGTCAGCAAAGATAACACCATGCATCCAATGAATTGGGTTTTATTCCATAAAACCATCTGCCATAACGAATCTCTTTGAGATCTTCTGGAATCTTTACAGTATATTGGTACAAGAAATGAATGCAGGTTTTTCCTCTCTAGAAAAGGACCCCTTGTCTGGGATCTAGCTTATTTTCTATTTAGATCTTTTGATCCCTCAACCAGAACCACATGTAAAATGGTATAAAATGGATATTGACTTGCAGAACATTAGAATGCTGAGTTCAGCCTGGGAATTTATTTTTAGAACAGACACAGGAGCTTACAAACAAATAGAGAATATATAGGTATGCACACAGAGACACAAACATGCATTTAATTTATATGCTGGTGAAGTGAGCAGAGGAAAAAAGAGAGAGGAGGAGATGGAATCAGAGGGGGGGATGGAGAAGGAGAGAGATAATTGTTATACTTAATAACTTACGTTTAGGTCCTTATAACATATACACTTATTCCTGTAGATCAGAAACCATTGCTTTTTGTTGCAAGTAATCTGGATTTTTGCTACTTTCTGCACTTAAAACACATTTTAAAGAGAAATATCATCACTTCATGGAATTTCTTCATTTTAAAAACATAGTAATTCATCATTTATAGCCTCTATTCCCATAAAAGTCTATCAGTATGCTCATCTTTATCTAGAAAGAAAATTCAGTGGAAACAATTGAATCTTTTTCCAAATACTACACGTAGGATCAGGCCAGGTAAACTCACACTTGGAAATCTGGGGTTTTAATGCCACAAGCTGCATCAAATACTTGTCTAAGAAAATCAAGCTCAATGCTTTGCTTTGAAAACCTGGCCTAGAATAAATCATTACTGACCTTTAAGCAGTGGTTGGTTGCTAAAATGTGAATAGCCAGGATTAAGTCCTGCCAAATTTATTTTACAGCTCAGTCTAAGATTTTGAAAAGAATCAGAAATGACTGCCGGGCACAGCAGAAATTGAATCAAAGCTTAACCTAAAATTATGGACCTATGGCCTAGAGGATGCTGGGATATGTAATTCAACATTGGAAAGTGATTCACTATGGCTGGAGTTGACCTATAGAAATAATTGAGCCTAAAGGTTTGTCCTTGTGTATATGACATTACTGGGTTTAGTGGTTATGTTTTAGTTTGGATTTTTCTTCTGTGGAATTAACACTCAGTGGATTTGAGATTTAAGATTAAACAGTTTGCTCTCACACTTCAGACCTACAATAAGCCTAGAAAACTGTCATCTTCTGTGGTGTTAGAGATTTGAGCAAATGCAGGGGTGGGATCCAGCCAGTATGGACCAGTTCACATGAACAGGTAGTTCCAGGGATCAGTTGTCCCACCTACCCACCCCTGCCCTAATCTAGGTAGTTCCAGGGATCAGTTGTCCCACCTACCCACCCCTGCCCTAATCTATCCTTTATTTCCTTGTTTTGAAGCCCAGCTGATTTGTATGGCACAGCAGATTGCCACCTCTCAGCTGTTTCACTCACCGTGGCTGCAGCAGAAGATAAGTTTTAGCCAGAAATGGCTGTTTTTAGAATACTGCGCATGTGAAGTTCATGTGCATGTGCAAAGCGCGGTCTCACTGAACTGGTTGTTACACTGGTTGAATTCCACCACTGAGCAAATGTACTTTGAAACTGCCAACAACCATTCTACATCAAATATTGCAACCTTCATGAATATGAGTTAGTTGCCAAACATCTGAATTTTAATCATGGGGATGCTGCAATCATCCTTAGTGTGAAAAACAGTCATAAGTGACTTTTCAGTGCTGCTGTGACTAAAGACGGTCACTAAATGAGCTGTTGTTAAGGATTAACTATATCAGGGGTCTTCAAACCTGACAGCTTTAAGACTTGTGGACTTCAACTCCCAGAATTCCTCTTCTAGTCATGTTAGCTCAGGAATTCTGTGAGTTGAAGTCCACAAGTCTTAAGCTTGCCAGGTCTGAAGACCCTTGAAAGACCCTGAGAGATTCTAGGACTCGGTTACCCTGAATTTCTTCCCACTTTCCCATCCAGCTTTTAATGGGAAGTCTCTTAATCTGGGTTTCTCCCTGGGAAAACTCTGTTGCCAAAGCACTCCCCTGCTGCTCCTGCTGGTGCGAACCCATCACCATCTTGGGGGAAATCCTCCTGCAGGAAAAATGGCCTTCTTCTCTCCTGGTCTCTCCAGCTATAGCTTTATCAACTAGCTGGTTGGATACCTGACCCAAATATCAGCGGTAGACAAATGGAACCATAATTTTCTTCCTGTAGCTAAGGGCCAAAAAATTGCCAATAAGACTCAGGGACATAATGGCAGACAGAATGATAGAGTTAGAAAGGACCTTGGAGGTCTTTTAGTCCAACCCGTCCATACCTTTCTGGTCACAATGCTTAAGTGAATCCCTGAAGTTGTTATTAACACTGTTGTAAAGTGAATCCCCATTAACTTTGCTTGTCAGAAGCTCACCAAAGTCATCACATGACCCCAGGACACTGCAACTGTCATAAATATGAGTCAGTTGCCAAGCATCTGAATTTTGACTATGTGACCATAGGGATGCTGAAATGATATAGGGTCTCTACCCTGGCTGTCCAGGCTCTTTTTAAGAGCCTCCAGCGATGGAGCACCCACAACTTCTGAAGGAAAGCCATTCCATTAATTGTTGACTGATCTCATTGTTAGGAAATTTCTCCTTAGTTCTAATTTGCTTCTCTCCTTGATTAATTTCTATCCATTCCTTCTTGTCTTGTTTTCTGGTGCTTTGGAAAATAGATTGACACCCCCTTCTTTATGGCAGCCCCTCAAATATTGAAATACTGCTATCATATCGGCCCTAGTCCTTCTTTACACTAGACATACCTTATTCTTGCAACTGTTCTTCACTGTATGCCAAATTGCTTCTATAGACCTGAAGATGGTAGAAGACACCATTATTGCCTTTATCAGGGGACTGTTTGCTACCCTACCTCTATTGATCCAGCAGGATTATGTTCCAAACAATTTTTCAGTTTCAAGATTGCAACAATGGTTAAATTTTTAGCAATAAAAACTGCTTGGCTCAGTTGAGTCCTCTAACTACTTTCCCAGTATGGTTTCCCCTCCTCCCCAAAAAACTAAACTTCTAATACTTTAAGTAAGCATGATCCATTATACACAAATATTTGAAAATTATTAAAGACTGAAAAATAAAACGTAGTCTCATAAAACTCCTGAAGAGTCAGTCCCTGAGCTATGGAGAAACACTTATATGGAAACAATAACTCTTAACTGGAGGAAGATGAAAGGTCATTGGCAAATTGTACTCAACAAAGAAGTAGAAACGCTGTGGGGCATATCATGAACTGGCCGCTATATTAAGACATGTGGAGGATATAACTCAATCACTCTCCTCAGTCTGCAGTTCATCTTGTACTAATATCATTCTCTTCCTCTACTAAAACTCAGCAGATGTATTAACACTATTATCAATGTGCATTTTAGAAAGGACAGCAGTCTTAACTAAAAATAAATGTAATCAAGCAGAGTGTAACACTGCAGACTTATGAATTAGTGTCCACCTGCAGAAGGGAATCCCCAAAGAAAATTTGGGGCCATTTGCCATTATATGTTCTGAAATCTATCTTGACAATGAGATTATGTTAGTTTCTAATAGGCTTTTAGATATATTAGATTGACCTGGGTATAGCTAGGAATTTCCCAGTAACTGAATCAGAGGAGCTTGTTATTTTTTACATATTTTCTTTTTCTGATTATTGCTTGGCTAATTTTACTAGCCAGGGAAACATAGCTGAGATTGAATATTTCTTTACGCAGGTAGGTAAGATTTGTCTGTAGGTAAGATTTGTTAGATGTCAAGACTGAATATTATCATATCTTCCTTCATTCACGTATATAAAAGCCTTGAATTATTTTCTCTTTGATTAAATTGAGTCAAAACTATTTTCACCTAAGTGATATGAGAATGAGCAGCAACTCCTCGCCCTATTCAAAGAAATTGCGATGAGAGCCAAGAGAAAGTTTGGGCACTTTTGATGGAGCAGCCTCAAAATTCCAAGTGTTTTTTAGCTGGCTAAGCTTGCTGCACCCGTTCAGAAAGAGAAAGAGAGAGAGAGAGAGAATTTGCCACAATGGTCTATGCCCTGGTAAACTCCCATATGGATGATACAAAAGGTGGACCATAAAACTGCCATTAAAGATCACCTGAAAGTTTCCATTAGGAAATGGCTTATTAAAACATTGGAATGTTTTTCAACCTTAGCAACTCTAAGAAATGTGAATATCAATTCCCAGAATTTCCCAGCCAACCCTGGATTAAGACATACAAGTTATATATTGATTAGCTTTGTAACCGGCCTTTTGCATTAGAGCTCAAAATGTGGCATTAAGGGGCTGCTTCCTCTTTTATTGCATTTACAATGACAACTCTCTGTGGAAGTTTGGACTGAGAGAGAAAGGCTTACCCAGAAAATGACCTTCTACCATTGAGGATGGACTAGTATCAGGGCTTTTCAGGTACCAGTCCAGATCTTCATTAGGGAGATTATCTGTTTCCAGGACAAGTCCAAATACTGCTTTAATGTCCTAAATATTTAACAAAAGTACCCCAAATAATGTCTCTTCAAATCGTAACTCATCCATCTGTTAAAAGCTATACAGGAAGTTAAAAGCTTTTTCTTCATTGTGTGGCAATAAATGATAAAAGTGCATTGTTTGTGCCTACCCCACAAGGCAAGGTGCAACACATATAATAGTATTAAAGAATTTAGAGACCATGGATTTGCTTCAAAGATCAGATTTTTTTTAAAAAAAAAAATCAAAACAATCCAGTTCTTGGTTTCACCCTCTCCAAATTCAAAATTCTAGCAATGCTTTAGAACTTTAAGCAAAGATTTATTTTACTACTGCTTATTGTTAAACACCTGGGCTTGATTGATTTCTTGCCAATCAGATCTTCCTACCATTGCCCTTAAATGTGAAGACAGCTTGTTCCCTTTGAAAAGAGAAAAATTAAAATAATAATTTAAAATGTGCAGCACATTTTGCTTTACATGTTGGAGCTCCGAGATAAGCTGGAAAGGATATCAAATGTTGGTGCCTTCTTTATTGAAAGGTTACGTCTCTCCTTCCAAGCAATGAAATGGGAAAGAGCAAATCAGGAAGAATTTTAATATGTCCCTAACAGATGGTGCACAGAGGCTTTTTTGAGAAGGAAAAATTCAGTGCCACATTTTTTAAGGGGGTAAAGATGAATATTTCATTTCTTTTACTCTTAAGAGACTTACCAAGGGAGTTTGGAGATGTTTTAAAGCATCATTATCATTCAGTTACATTGAGAAAGAGAAATTAAAAGCCTATTTTTGAAGGCATGTGTGGTGATTAATAGTAATAATATAATGACACGGGAACCTTTTCCCCCTTTGTTTTTATTCTTTCAGAATATGAATGGATCACCTTAGTTGAATTTTCTGTTTTTTTCTATTAAAATTAGAAAGATAACAAATATATAATAAAAAAATAAAAGAATAAAAAGAAAAAATAGTGCAGAAAAGGAAAAAACGAAAAGAAAACAAAAGGAAAAATAAGACTAACTAACTAACTAACTAATTAATCAACCAACCAACAACCAACCAACCAACCAAATATATATATATATATATATATATATATATATATATATATATATATATATATATATATATATATATATATATATATTTCTGAGGTTCTCGTGGTATTTGTATGTGGATCTTTGGTTGTTCGGGTTTCTCCCGCGTAAGATTCGAGTATCTAGGCAACGTTTGATGAAGTCTCATTCATCATCTTCTGGCTTCTGTCTTCAGCTCTTCAATCTGAGAAGCAAGAGCTGAAGACAAAAGCCTGAAGATGATGAATGAGACTTCATCAAACGCTGCCTAGATACTCTCGAATCTACGCGAGAAAACCCAACAACCAAAGATCTATCTATCTATCTATCTATCTATCTATCTATCTATCTATCTATCTATCTATATATATATATATATATATATATATATGTATATATATAACAGATGAATGCAATACAGAAGCCTGATGATGGCAGATGAGAGTCTGCCGAAACATTGCTACAACTTTAAAAGCACAACGATAATGATGTGGGAAAATACCGAACAAAGCTGAATACCATACATGTAAGTTCCTAAAAACTTAAGAATGAATATATATATATATATATATATATATATATATATATATATATATATATATACACACACACACACACACACACACACACACACACACATACATACATACATTTATATATATAGACTTTCCCCCTCATAAGAAGTATAAACAATTTTAGCAACTTATCAATTCTTTTAAGATTCAACACTCTTCTCATATCTCATATTCATCTATAAACAAATATTTAATATTTAAACAAATATTTATGATTCAGTCTTGGTTAGCAAAATTCTATTCATTAGAGATAATAATATACTGCAGTTATTTTAACCTTGATCAAATAAACCAACTTTATATTCTCTCTTTTACTTTTAACAATAATTATATTTAGACCGTTCAAATGCTGTCCTAAAACTTATTGGAAAAAAATTCTTTGTCCCTTCTCGCAAAATTCTTCAAAACATTAACAAGATTCTTTTGTAAATCCAATATAGGAAAATTATCTAGGTCACTCTTTTAGTTTATTATTTCTATACCTTAATAATTAAGACATCAGCTGGTTTCACTTGTATATCCAGTTTAGCATTTCTCTTCCATGTCATTCTTATAGCCTTTTACTTTTAAAGCCACTTTCAAATCATTCTGTGTTTTGCCTGATAAAAATATGTTCCTCTTCCATTGCATCTTTTAAACAATTCAGCTATAAGATTCAGCTAGTAAATATACAGAAAAAAATATCCTACCTATTATTTATTTATTTATAAAAGCGATGCACCACAGACTCTGTTACTAGTTCTGGGTGGCTTACAAAGGAAAGGAAAACAAAGCTGACATCCATTAAAAGATACAAAAATAATAATGGCCCTACCCAGCAGTGGTAGCAAATAAAGAATATAAAAATTTGAACAATGGAACTAAATGGCCTTGCAAAAATAAATAATTCTGAGCTCACTCCTAGATTGTAGTACCTCAGAACACAATAAGGATTCAATGAAATTGTTTTAATGTGGTTTAGCAGAGATCAGTGCAGAGCTTAAGAACTGTCCTGCCAACTATCCAAGGTTGTCACCAAAGCCACATTTTTCACCAAAACTGACCCATACTTACCAGCTGTATGTTTTTATAATTTCAGAATGGGCAGATATCAAGTCTCCTTGCCACTGAAGCTGTCTGAGTCCCCCAAAACCACTAAATGTAACCTTCTCCTTAAAGGAGATTGCACTTCTGTCCAGAACAGAAATATGTTCTGAAACCTAAATTCTGTCCCTTTAATCCTAGGTTAAGTTTTATCTTATTCTCTCAAATCCAGTTTTTTAAAACCTAGATACCTACAAAGATTGGGATGATTTCCAAAGACTGGATCCAGAAAAGGTATAGTTGAGTATCATCAGTGTATGGATGATAATTCCAAACCTGACATCATTCCAAGTGATATCTTTCCCAATATAAATCTAAGTAATCTTATCTAAGAAAAATGGTGCAAACTATTCAAAATATGAGCATTGGCCAGAACTTGAGTTATCAGCCTAATAGCTCTTTAATGATTTATATGAACAGAATGCTCCTCCTGAGAGGCACAGCAATGAAACCTGCATTATGTCCAGCTGGATTTGTTTCTTAACCTATTCTACTATGACTCTGCCTGCCTTCACTGTTATGAGCATGCATGGCCATTCTAAACTCTAAGATACTGGGCATTCAGCAGCTACTGTGCCAAGCTTATAAGGAGACTGTTATTCTATGCATTATTCATGCCACTGATGGAGTGACAGTCAGCTTCAAGAAAACTTCCTCAAGAACAATCTGGAGTCGAATAGAATCTATAAGCCACTGTGAACAGATTAATTTAACCTTGTGCATGTCCCTTTGCAATGGAGCAAACTTTACTAAGAATGGTAAAGCCTGTTTTTCTGTGATCCAAGGTTTGAGCAACCTGCAGGAGCAGATTTGGGTGATTCCCCCATTCTGCTTTTGTAAATTCCCAGAAATTGTGCCCTTGAGTTTCAATAGCAAACATTTCACAAATGGCTGCGTAATTTGCCATCACTGGAAAGAACAAAATGGTATGTCTGTCATTTATAGATCTAATATATCAGCTTGCCTAATAGTAATGCCAGCACTGGCACAAATAAAAAAAATGAGGTTGCTAGGAACAGACAGAGTATTTCCAAAAAATTTTCTAGAATATCTATAGAACAGCAATGCAGGATACTCATTTTTCTTTAAACATATATTTACTCACTTATGTAAGATCAGGTAGAACAAGATTAATCTAAATAATCATGTAATCTTAACATGATGAACAAAAAAACCCTTAAGTATATTCATTTTATTTGGTTCTTCGATGAGAGTCCACCAGGGAATCAGAAATGTAATAATAATAAGAGTTTTGCCAAGAAAATTATATGAACAGAAGCTGAAAGAAGTTTCCTATTTGGATGGGGAGGCCATTAGAAATCCAAAGCTAGGGCTAGATTTCGAAGTTTTAAAAAAATATCCCAGAAGAAGGGAAAGGAAACCAAATCCATATGATTGCTTTAAAAATAATATGGACCTCTCTAGCTAATTCTATAAATTAAGCTTGACTTGGGGTGGTATTCCAATCTATCAGTCTTACCGGGCAGATCAGCAACATAAACTAAGAAAATGATCTTCTTACTTTATTATAAAGCTACAGGACAAATGTCTTGCAATCTGAAAGAACAAATTTCCTGATAAACTAGGGAGGATCTCTTTTGAGCTTCTTGCCCTGCCCAGTATCCAGCATTGGGCTGTATGGTCTCATTTATCTAGCTGTTCTTTAGATAGCATCTCTTCCCCCCATCCCCCAAGGTCTTCTGCACATACCATTATACCATCTTAAAGCCAGATTAGTAAGATTTCCAGGACTTATCTGAAGCATGGCTATCTCTGTTTCACAGTTCATAAATATATAATGGGATAATTTAGAGCTTTGTAAGTATCATCTCCACTGGCAGGAAAGAAAGAAAAACAAGGAAAGACAACTATTTTGCTTCCCTTCCCTCTCTGGCCAGCTCCATTGGTCAGTGACTCTGAAGGGAACAAATAAGTCCTTCTGAGAATCGTGGATAAAAAGTAAGAATATCAGTTTTAAAGACAAGTGTAATCTCTGTAGACTAATATAATCCAGCAGAGATAACCCAGAAGAGATCCAGCAGAGAGGGCAAGGGCCCCATCAGGTAGGGGCTTCATTTGGTAGGTCCAGGGTAGAAAGCAGAAGAAGAGTATTATGGAATACTCTTCCCCTTGAAATGAGGTTGATTTCATCTGTTTTATCTCTCTGGAATTCCCTTAAGACCTGGCTACGTTGTTAGGTCTCTGGACCTCAGGGAACTGATGAAATATTAAGATGGCTCCAGTCAGGGGTAGGATTCTACCAGTTTGCACCTATTCGCTAGACTCGGTTGTTAACATTCTAAGCAGTTCAGAGAACCGGTTGTTAGAAGAAATTACTGGCCTAATCCTGTAAGGAAGACAGGAAGGAAACATTCTGATGTTGCTTACAGAAACTGCCTCTCCATTAACCCTTATTACATTCTTGGCAAGACTAGACTTCCTGTCTCAGGAACTTCTCTGGAGTTTTTTTCCCCTCCTTTGCTGGTACTTTGCTTGTGTGGAGTGACCATTTAAAGGTATAATGGTACTGAAAAAAGTGACTTATAACCATTTTTCACACTTACGACTGTTGCAGCATCCCCACAGTCATGAGAGGCCAGGGAAGGAGATGCGTGCCTCAATGTGAGTGATATTGAGCCAGTAACATGACCACCAAGCCATGCCCACCACCTAAACCACGCCCACAGAACCAGTTGTTAAAAATTTTGAATCCCACCCCTGGCTCCAGTACAACTAATATCCACTCTTTGCCTATTTTTTCTAATTTTTAGTTGTGTGCCTTTGATGAGTTTAAATGTTTTTAATAATAATAAAGAATTAATATTAATACTTATTTGAATATATTGTTTTTAGCTGTGCTCTATGCCACCCAGAGTCACTTGTTTATGAGATAGCCAACTATGTAAACATGATAAATAAATAAATAAAATCACAATTTAGCTATGAAGGAACCTAACTGTAACTATTTCTGCAGAAGTTATTCTGAAATAAATGAAAACGGAAAACAAACTACAATTCTCCAGTGACTTGTCTATTTGTAGAAAACTACAAGGTGAATCTTGGGGTACTAATGGAGGAAATAGTTTTTAAATGAGAAGACCATATGCTAGAAGACAAAGTGCCACCGTCTCCAATGTTCTTTTTATTTCCAGGAATTCTTCTGGAACCAAGGTCCCATGTGAGGGAGAAGGAGAAGCTTAAGATAAGAACTGCAAAGAGCAATCGTGCATCAAGTATTGAACTAGGCTGTTCAGATCAACCAGACTGTGAATGGGCCAGTCCGGCCTGCCAATGTTCTAGGTCTCAAAATTCCATTTTTTTCATTGATTACATTTGTGTGCCATCAAATCTTCCAAGGATTCTCAGTAGTTTCCCCAAAAAATCCCAAAATGAAGTATCCAAGTAATCTATCATTCATAAAATATCCAGGTAAACATTCCAGATGAATTAGTGTACTGAATACAGTCAGATCCACTAATAATACTTGTACATGATCTTTAAAATGGACAACACAGTCAATCAATTCAATTAATTCAGTTAATAATGATCAAATAAGAGCAAGTCCTCTCTGGTCTCCTTTAAAATAGCTCTTGAAGGTTGAGAACCTGTGCAGTCATAGAAATCAAGAAAGGTCCACCTCATTCCAAGGTTACATTGATATTTAGTCTATTAAAACAGATACGTTGTTACATGAGTTTATCATAAATTGGGAAATCAATCACAAAGCATGTTTTTTCTTCCTGGGAAAATAATTGTGCCTAAGGCCTCTTCTATACATTTGGCTGGCCCTTATTTAGAACTGATGCCACAACTCTATTCCATGGCTTTGCAACTTTATAATTCAGCTAAATGAATACGGCAAAGATTATTTTGAAGCATTAAAGCTAAAATTTCAGACCAGGAAATTTATCTTTGGTGGGAACTCATATCAGATTCTTGCTTTTCAGCTACCCCTGCCACTTTTTTATGAAGCTTATATTACTGGAAGTGGGCACCATATGGTCTTGCCACTTTGCCACTAGGCTTCTTAAACCATAAAAACAAACACGGACAAGAATTAATGGATGCATGGATGGATGGATAGCAGCTTTTGTATTTAGTAAGTTGTTGGGGTGCTGTTCAGGTAATGAAAAATCCTGAATATTGAGAAAATAATAGCAGTTAAGACACTTGCAGGATGCCAAAGGAATATTTCTGGGATTATGTGATGAAGCTACTGATAATGTCCTAAAGGAGACTTTTAAAATGGTGTTTTTTTTTGCATCATCAATCTTTAATTCTGTTTCTCATCATAATTTCAGTTGCACTATAAAAATATTGATGGATCTTTCCTATCATTGCAAACTACTGTTAACATGAGTGGTTGTGAAAAGAAAGATGTTTGCAACATTGCTGCAAAATTAAGAAAAAATGTTTCTCAAATTAGAAAAACTCTCCAAACATAGCTCATGTATATTCTAGCATTTCTGAAGAGTATCCCTCCAAGAAAACAGGAACAATGTTAAAATTTCTCAGTTATGTTTTTTTCAGATAATATCTCTGAGTTAAGAGAAAGAAACAATGTGTTGATTAACTGTGTTGTGGCAGAGATTAAACTTTGTAACTAGAAAATATTTTGCAGTTGTTACTACAATGACCTCTACTGGGCAGTTGATCTGCACGTATTACATTAACAAAGTTTATAAGGCTAGATTACTATTCAAACCTCCACAGCCAATATTGCTATTTTAAGAATGAAATTATTATTAGTAATAGTTATATCCCAAACAGCAACATCAATGGACTTCCACAGCACATGACTAGACTTTAATCGGGATATACCTATGCAAAGAGATATCAGAAGTGGGGCATCTACAGAAATAATGATTGAGCAGTAATCAACCCAGTCTTTTCATAATGGTAAATTTTATTTGACTTTCATAAAGATTCAGCAAAATTAAACTTTGCAATTCAAATTGAAGGATCTCTTATGGTGATGCCTCCCAGGTTATGACTTATTGACAAAAATAGCAAGAAGCCAAGAAAACCTCAGTGCAACTGAAAAGGAGGAGAGGAAGGAAGGAGGGAAGGAAGGAAGGAGGGAGGGAGGGAGGGAATTACAAGGGTGCTTTAATCTGGATCCTTGCATGGTGCAGGAGGTAGGATATAAGGGCCTATATGCTCTTTTGAAATTCCACAATTGTATAAAAGGCTACTTTGCAGCCTTTCATAAAATAGGCTACCCCCAAATAGCCCTCATGAAATGTTTGAAAATTATTTGGATGATTTTAATATGATACTGGAGTAAAAGTACTACAGAGTGTGAGTGGTGCTTCTCAACCCCTTTGGAATCTTTAAAAAGGCTATTTAAAGCTTTTCTTTAAAGAGGCTTCTATTTAAATAGGCTTGAGCAAATATGCAGGACATTGTCATAGGTTTGTGTAAATATTATTGATTATATACTAAATAACAAGCATAATGCTTCACTCTGACCAAAGCAACATACTTCTGGAGGAAAGCCTCTACAAATAACTTGTGTGTGTATGTATGTATGTGTGTGTGTGTGTGCATGCACACACACACATACATGCACACATACATATGTACAGTACAGGCAAAATCTCTGAGCATCTACAACAATGAAGGGAAAAAGACAGAAACCAGCAAAAGGGCTTGAAGAAGCTGAAAGATTAGAACACTTAGAGGTAACTCACAGCTGAATCCAAGATGTAAGGATATGCTTGTGTTCCTAAACAGCTTTCTATAAGCAGGAAGAATGGTTTCCTTTCCTAGTTGAAATGCCTGACCAATTGAAAGCTGGAGAATGACCAGACCTGACAAAGCCTGTTGTTTGCAGCTCAATATCATAAATATTTTCACACAATATATTCAACCAGGTCATGTGGTTAATTTATGGTCCCTGTACTATGCAAACCCAGAAACAGAATTAGTTCAGTAACCAGGTTAATCATTTTGTGTAAATATAGCTAATATATACCTCTAACAATTCATTTTTGTGGCTGTTAATATAATGGACATTTCTATGGGCCCCATTAACTGATATTTGAAAATGTAAATACCAAGATTATAAATTGGGGGAGGGGGAGTTAGTTTAAACTGTATAAGACTGGGCAAAACATTTACTGCTGATGCCCAAATCCAGAATAAGTTAACTATTACTATGATTACAATATTGGATCTTTGAGATTTCCAAATAAAGCTGGACTACAATTCCCAACATCCCAAAGCATGGGTTATCCTGTTTGGGCTTCTTCAAAATTGCTGTGGAACAATATTGGGAGACCACAAATTTTCCACCCTGTTATAGAACAAACCTTGTAAACAATGTGAGACTTACTTTAGCGAACTATGCTGAGTATCATCTTATTGTAGCTAGTGACTCAGAGTAGACTGGATTAACTTCAGCAAGTTTTACAGTCTATGGAATTTAGATCCAATAAACTTAGCTGGAGCACAACTCTGGAATTTTACTTTTACTTATAACAAGATAATTCAGCTACTGATTGCACACTGACTGCGACTTCAACCTATCTTGAAGAATCATATACTTCCACTTCAATTTTTCTTAAGCTTTCCATGCCTGATTATATGGGCTTTTCTCTGCCATAGTAATCCCACATAAGAGTCCATGGAAAAAAATGCCAAAGGACTTTCATCCCTTGAGGAGTATGCTGCTAACTTCAAACTGGGACGTGTTTTGTTTTTTGTTTTTAAAAAAGGAAGCTTCTACATTTTTTAAAAAGGAGATGTTTTGCATTAGGAAGTCCTAAGAATATATCTTACAAATATATTGCAAATATATAGTCATATATATGCCTAGGAATAAATTCTACTAGTTCCATGGAACTTATACCTTGCCATATATGTGTAGGATTGCACTACAGATTGCTAAAGTAATATCATCTACAGGCTAAGACTAAGGAAGATTGGCATCTGTTTGTTTCATATTTGCTACTCTTTATTTCTGTTCACTGAATTAATCCTAACTGAAGATACTGTTAATTCAGATGTACTTTTAAAGATCAATATTCTAATAAAATTCATAACTCCTACCTGAATTCAGGAGGGAGATTTGGCTGCAACCCATAAAAAGCAGCAGACAATGTAACTAGCCAGGTAGGTTTGTAATTTCCATCTTCACACTCCAGGTACGGGGAGGACCACTTGATATGACTTTTCTCTGCAGGGTGATGACCATTTCTTTTTTTCAAGCTGCCTTCCTGGGCCTTGGAGCCAGGATTTGAGACTTTTCTATGTTGATGTGGCTTCCACTTGCGTTTCAGACTATGGAACCACTCAGTTTCACTAGACACATTGGCCAACTGATGAGCCACTGAAGATAAGTCCTGCAGCAAGATCTGGTTATTTTGCCGACTGGCTTGGAGAAAGATCTGAGGGACAGAGGATAAGGGCTCTAGGCTGAAGGTGATGGCAGCTCTGGAGATGTTGGGATCTCCTTCCAGCAGGCTTCGGATCAAAACTTGGTACCATTCAATGTCTTCCTGCAAGTTCTGCTCACGGGATTTATTACTCTGCAGAATCATGTTGAGAAAGTTGATTGCATGGAGGAGAGTATCCAGAGCCCCATGGAGTGAGGGGTGTGAGGCCAAGCGAGACTTTCCCGTCAAGCTAGTCAACTCATAGCGCCCAGAGCAGTTGGCCTGTTTCAGTTCCCAAGAATCACCAGTATACAGGAATGAAGCCACATTTTGAGGGATCTCCTGGGACAGTCTCTGGGCCAAGACTAGGTTCTCTTCCCTTGATCTGCTCCAAGGAGAGAAAGGAACACCTGCCTTCTTGCCATGATTATACACAGTTGGCTTTTCCTTCGTTGCTTTCCCTTTACCAGGCTCCATGGGTCCTTGGTTGGCATCAATCACATACCTCAAGTGAGAAAGGAGTAAGATGGGAAGAAGCCACAGCAAACCCATCTTTTCCATTCAGCTAAGGAAAACCTCTTCCCTTAAGTTCCCAACCCAACTTCCAATTTGTTTTAAAAATGTGAGTACTTCAACAGCATTGGCAAAAAGACAAGAAAGCAAAATTCGTGGAGCAGGATGCTCCAAGTGAACTTGGGGATTGGGGAGGGGGCAAGAGAGGGAGGGGAAGAATTTGAATCACCTGTAGCAACGGTCCAGTGAGCTTTCTCTAGTGGGGCAAGTTCTGGCAATTATGCAGGCAGCGCCTGGCTCGGAGACAGGTTACATTGCGCCTGGCTACAGGAAAAAGCAACCGTTGGCCCGCTTATGTCTTTATATCCCCCATCCGCTGCTGACAACGCTTTCAGAAGGTATTTTAAAGACCTGCTTCGCGGTCCTCCTCTCGCTGCCGCTGCTGCTCCATTCTCAATCAAGCGGCGCGTCCTCCCGCTTCGCTACCCAGCCGCGCGAAGCATCCAGACTCGCTCTCGCCGTCTCCGGGCATCGCTCCCTAAGGGGACAGACAGACAGGAGAGATCTGCGGTTCGTACACCGGGCAGCCGAGAAGAAAAGGACTGGAGCGAGAGTAGCAGGGCCGGTGCGGGACTTCTGGGAGGGGATGTTTTTCGGGGGCAGATGCCCGCTGGCCGGAGCGGCGGGCTTTCCCAGCTCAGCCTCAACTCCCCCTCCTTCCTCGCCTGTTAACTAGACAGCTCTGCCCCACATGGCCAACCCCTTCTTACCTCCCCTCCCTTCCGCAACTCGCCCTCATAGGTGAGCTCCGAATGCCTTGAGCGCTCTATGGTCGCCTCAGCTGTCAATCACGAGGCAACCACTAGGTGAGCAGAAGGGAGCTGTCCAGTGCTGAATCTCTGGGAGGAGGAAGGGAGAAACGGGGGCTTCATGTCACCTTGCAGAGGCTGCCTTAGAAAGAATACCGGCGGTTTGGCTTGGAATTGTTTGAGATGTGTACCAGGAAAGACATGGAGAGAATTGGCAGCAAAGAGACTGGATGAAGAATCCTATTATCCACCCAGTTTTAGGCTTCAATATTAAGGCATAAAAAGGATGGACGCAGAGTCCTACATTAATTTTTTATACATTGATGTCCCAGAAAATAGTAATTGGGATCACTGCTCTTTATATAGGCTTAAATATGATATTAATGAATTAATTAATTAAGAAATCAGGTATAGATAATCAGAGACCAGGAAAACAGAGACATCTACTGGCTGAAGTTTTAAAACTTTTTACAAGATAATAAAGGAGGCAGAAAAATAAAATACTGTGGAATAAAAACGTATGTTGAGTTCCAGGGAAAATGTTCAGGCTTCCCTTCCTTTCTTCTTCTAAATACTTGGATGGTGTGTAATGAATGCTGTTGTTTCCATCTACTGTTTTAGTGAAAGCAGACAAATTTTTACGGGAGTGGCAGAGGAATAGTAGTTCACCTCCCCAGAGGGAAAAAATGGGACTACAGCCAAGCCTATGAATACCTATAATGTTTGTTATCCTGTAATATGTTTTTAAACATCTAAAATTTCCACATCTTTTAGGCATGCACTTATCCAACCATTATGTGTTATAAATATGGGGTGTTTTCATCTCCAAAGCATAATAAAACAGATTTAAATCTCACTGCAGGTATCTGAAAAATGTGGAGTATTGCAGATTTGTGTATCTAATAATTAATTAAAAGAGGTGAGTTTGGAGAAAGAATGCAGCATGTAGCAAAACACGAATTAAATCTGGGAAAAGAAGAAAACATTAGAAATGTAGGGTGGATTCTTTTTTATGAAATGGAGGAAAATATGACAAGCTTTCAAGATTCTATTACTGTAACCTATATCAATAAAATAGAGTTCCATTTATATTCAAGTATGTTTCCTGATTTGCCTAACCCAAAGGGCTGATTAGTTCAATGATTCTTAAAGTCATTCAATTTCACATGCATTTTTTCCCATCTTCTGACTTAGTTTTTCATACTTTCAATACTTAAGCTACTTTCTGATATTAACATCATGCAGTCTTACACATCTTGTGAGTCTGTTTACATTGGTCTACTTGTTCTAATGTCATTAAGAGATTTGCCATACATCCATGAACTATAGAACTTTCAGCAAGTTTCCAGATATTATTAAAAAAAAAATCACAAATAACATATATGACTACTGTATTAAAATGGAATTTTATTGAACTTCTGGAGTTCTTAATCCATTACAGGGAATAGAACGGAAGTAATGCTCTCCCTTGTATTCATGCAATATAAATTAGCCTATTATATTTTTCTTATTCTAGTAAAATAGTGTTTCTCAATCTTGGCAGCTTGAAGGTGCATGGACTTCAATTCCCAGAATTCCCTAATCAGCATGGGATTGCATCTTCATCTTTTAACTTTTATGATGATGTGATTTGTTCAGTTGAGTTCAATTCCTGATGATTGTATGGGTCAGGTCTCTCCACATCTTGTCACCTTGCACTATTTCCTTGAGTTTGTCTATGCTGTGACTGGTGTCAGCTTTGATAGTGTCCAGTTCTTTGATAGCCTGGTTTCATTCTTGACAGCCTGGTTTCCTTTATAAGTGTGTAACAGTCAATGTAAATAGACTGGAAAATCACAAATCTTTGTTCTTATTCAGAAAGAAGTAGAACAAGAGCAAACAAATGCAATCTGGACCAAAAAAAAAATGATAATATCCAATGCAATATTGCTTTTCAAATTAACTTTCTTGAATGCTTAGCTTAGCTTTGGCTTATTGTTTCAGATAAGTGAAGACTCTTGATTAAGAGGATGTGCAGCCAAATTTTACAGCAAGTGTATGCAATCTGTACCCTGCAGACCACATGAAGTTCTGCAGTGCTCTTGAGTGTGTTTATAACACATTATATTGTTCACACATTATAAAATTCCATTTTTATATCTTATTTAAACCTTGAAAAACTAGATTTAACAGGCAAAGGATATACCAGACAAAGGTACACAGAATGGTCATTTCCCATTCAGTTTATATCTTTATTTCTCTTCCTCCACCACCCCCTCCAATACATCAAAAGTAGCAACTGTTTTATTCCATAGTTGCAGTCCCCTGAATTAAATTTCCTGGGTATTACCCTCACTTAGAACAATCTCCTCTTTTTTCCAAGGTATTGTTTCATTCCACTTTCTGTTTATTAAGACTCAGTACTATACTGTAATGGTCAGGATGAACTGATGTGAGAGGAGGGAAGCTCTTTGCACTATTTCATCCACTTCCAGATTCCCCACCCCCCACCCCGCAAAAAAAATGCAAATCTAAATTTAATTCTGAATTGGTAAAGGGGATGGGCGGTGCCTATTTTTCAGGACATGAATCCTTTTTGCCCTGACTCCATGCTTGCTTAAGAGTTCAGGAATTCTCATTTTGGACA
Organism: Pseudonaja textilis; assembly: GCF_049901715.1. Classification (NCBI taxonomy): domain Eukaryota; kingdom Metazoa; phylum Chordata; class Lepidosauria; order Squamata; family Elapidae; genus Pseudonaja; species Pseudonaja textilis. The sequence goes on from NC_142008.1 coordinate 19,982,929, forward strand.
ATGGAGCCATTAAAGGTAGCAGAATGATAACTGCAGGCATCCAATAAACAATTCTCTGTCCAAGTTGCCTCTGAGTTACAAATGGAAGGCTGCCCCCAAAGAGCATAAGACTTTGAAACAAAATTCATTCAAATCCTGCATGGATTTTCCAGCAGGGGATCAAATGTGATAGATAAATTGGCTAATAAAGGAAGTTAGATCTGATACAAACGTTAAGAACACAAAACTCCTCATGGAAAATGTTTTTAAAACAATATCTTCCCAACATTTATCCTGCAAAAGCCACAAGTGTGACACCTCTTCCAAAGGTAAATATATAGAATAAAGGGAAAGTGAAGAAGACAAAGACAATTAAAATAGTTCACTGCAGAATGGGCATTTCAAAATACCTTATGCTTTAAAAAGCTGTTTTATTTTTATGGTGCCAAGAAGGAAATGGCATCTGACAACAAACAGCTTCCCCTATATCACATGCTTTAAATTCCTGACAAATTGTAGCAATTAATTATTATACACCTTCTGGATGGCAACAATTTTTTCTTACCAGATGCACAAAATTAAGCTCAGTGTCTAAGATGTGGAAGCTGTTTTCACCTCGTTCTGTCAGTTCCCTTATGATGTTCTCTCCCTTTTCTAACAACAGCTATATTTGTGAGCTGCTAATTAAAAAGGAGGACTTTTTACAAAGTTGAAAGCAAAGCTGCACTGAAGAGTCTCTAAATAGAGCTCATCAAGAGAAGTAGCAAAAATATGGAAATGTTCAAACTGCAGAGGAAGAAACAGAATTTCTGCAGAATATTTTTCAACATTATTTTTTCAATTATGTGAAAAGGAAAGGTGAAGGGATTCTCCAAGAAATAAATTGGAAGCAAGAGAAAGAAAAATATAGCAAATGTCTACTCTGCAGAATGCAAGCAAGATATGGAAAAGGATCACAGAATTTTTACTTGATTGAAAGCCTTACTTGTCCTTTAATACCATGCCAAACTCAGCATTCCCAAAAGTTCAGATGAAGTGAAGACAAAAATAAATAGAATATATTTAATGTTATCACTGAGTGATGAAGATTCACAAGGAAAATAAAAAAACAAGATACTAAATCATCTAAAACAATGTTTCCCAATCTTTAAGATTTCAATTCTCAGAATCTCCCAGGCAGACTAAGCTGTCCTAGTCTTTAATCAAATGAATGTGTATTTGCTGAAATTTTGTTCTGTTCTTGCATCATTTTACTGCTGTTTTATTTTATTAGGAACTACCTGGTTGAAAAGGCAAAACAAATGAACTATTGCCTACTATGTACATGTTAATGTATGAATACCTGCATGCACACATATTTGGTTATAGGTGTTATATGATTTAGAATAGAAAAATAGCTTACTTTGAATTAATCACAATTGAGCGAGAAGAGACATTGGAAGAGACCCTGTACCCATGATGGCGAACCTATGCACGAGTGCCACAAGTAGGACACAGAGCCATTTGTGCTGGAATGCGAGCTGCAGGCAAACTTACCTCACTGTGCATGCGCACACCTCACAGCTAATTTTTTTTCCCAGCTGGTTTGAGGCCTTTTCAGCCTCCCAGAGGCTTAGGAAAAACCTCTGCAAGGCTTTTCAGGACGAATTATAGGCCCGTTTTGTCACTTCCTGTAATACCGATAGTGACGAAATGGGCCTATAATTCAGTCTGAAAAGCCTTGCAGAGGCTTTTTCCAAACCTCTGGGAAGCCGAAAAAGGCCTCAAACCAGCTGAAAAATCAGCTGTGAGGCACAGTACAGGTGGGGGGGGGGGCGGGGAGATTGCACATGCATGCGCAGGGGGTGTGGGGATGGGAGGTGCGCATTGCATTCTGGGTCCTGGCACACAAGTTGTGTGCAATTTTTGGCACAGGAGTCCAAAAAGGTTAGCCACCACTGCCCTCTACCATTTCAGACAGGTGTCTGTCCAGTCTCTTCTTAAAATCCTCAAGTGATGAAGTACCTTCAACTTCTGAAGGCAAGTTGTTCCACTGGTTAATTGTTCTATTGTTACAAAGTTTCTCCTTAATTTGCTTCTCTCCTTGATTAGTTTCCATCCATTGTTTCTTCTTCTACTTTCTGATGCTTTGGAGAATAAGTTGACCCACTCTTTTTTGTGGCAACCCCTCAAATATTGGTATACTACTATCATGTCACCCCTAGTCCTTCTTTTTCTAGACAAGCCATGCCTAGTTCCTGCAACTGTTCTTTATATATATTTTATATATTTAGTCAGATCTTTAATCATCCTAGTTCACTCTTCCCTGCACTTTTTCCAAAGTCTCAGCATCTTTTTGAAATGTGGTGACCAAAACTGGATTCAGTATTCCAGGTGTGGTCTTACTAAGTTTTTTTATATTGATCATCAATAAATTCATCAATTTATCAATGATGAATTATATAACTTCATTCATCATTGATCCATTAAAACCTAATGATTAAAATGAAATTGAAGATTGGAGATCATCTTCTTTACAATATGATAAATAGATGATATATTATCCCTGTCTATAGTGTGGCAAATCAGAGCAATTCATGGAGGGGTTATATTTTACTGTTGGTTTGAAATTTTAAGTGATTTTAATTACGTTCTCAAATATTTAACTGCATAGCTATTGGCTATTCATTTCTTCTGTTATGTTGCAACAAGTAATCTGCAATTAACTAGTAAATATCTATGATATTTGCTAGGAAAACCCCTCTGGACATTAGAGCAAATAAGCCAGTTGTTATAAAAAAATAATGGGAGAAAAATATAAAGATAGAGCAAACTGCTTTAATTAATAGTCCCTTGTTTTAATTTCAGCCATTTTCTGTTCTCTCTTTCTTTTTGCAACATTAAAAAAATAAATCTCAGCTGACTCACAGCTTTGTTTCAGTTTTCCACCAGAATAAATTTCCATTTCATAAGACCATTACTTCATAAAAACTTGCCAAATTTAATATTTATGATCATCACATTGTTTTTATGAGCTGTTAGCAGAGCTGTTAATTCTTATTGAAAGCTAAAGACAAAAAGAAAACAATTTCCCATACTTTAAGGCACATTTTCCCTCTACTTGTGCTTGAAAGTTTTATTATTATCATCAAAATGCTGACATATATATGATATATTTGCTAATTGGTCAACAGACTGAAGTTATCCCATATTCATATTATGAAATTAGTCATGAACTCAGCCTTCCTTCCTTCCTTCCTTCCTTCCTTCCTTCCTTCCTTCCTTCCTTCCTTCCATTTTGTTTCCCCGGTTTCCTTAATAGGACACTTATACAATTCTTCCCTAACACAGCTGCCTTCCATATGTCTGGATCAATACTAGAATTCTCAACAATGGTGATGTTGACACAGATATGTTAGGAGTTGAAGACTATGTATCTGGAGGTTGAGGTTGAGTAATGATGCCAGGAGGAATAATTGAGATTCCAATAGAAGAGAAATATGTAGCTCATGCTTGGATTGTGGAATCCTTGGTGCTCTCTGAGCTTCTTTGCTCTTATACATATCCCAACTAGATAACAATACCAGTGCTGGTAAATGTGGGGTTTGCTCCTTGTTGATGTACAACAGCTAGGAGATTCCAGGAAGCTTGGTATTCAGACAATCAGCCATCAATTGACACAAAATGATGCACCACATTTACATAGCATTCAAAAGAGACAATAAAAAGCTAAGAAGAAAACAAAAAGACCAGAATACCTCATCTCCAGCAACTAACACCCAAATAAGCAGGAATTAATGTTGATAAATAATCAAATAGAAAACAGTACCCTAATCTTCCCAGGAAGAAGCCACACAGTCACCAAAATTGTCAGGGCAAACTACTTTACATAAATATGGTGCAAACTCCACACTCACTAGCATTGATGATGTTATCTAATTGGGTAATGAAACATCTGCAAGAAAACAACCAATCTCAAAGTGCACCAAAGACTCCACAAATAAGAATGTGTACAACTGTGAACATTTTGATACAATTTTAATCACTGCTTGTCCTTTCCCATCTATGTCATTTCATGTTGCATGTGCTTATAACACACACACACACACACACACACACACACACACACACACATACACACACACCATGGCCACCTTTACACAGCTTGCTGAAGAGCCTGTCAAGCCCAAAATTGACATATGTGTAGTCATTTAGTTAGGCTTAGTATATCTTTTTCTTACTTTCTCTGTGGCAGTCATGGGGGGGAAGGGTTTCGCGCTTGCCACATTCCTAAGTGGGGAGGAGAGTGCTTTGGCTAGGTGATTCTTCTTCCTGTGGGAAACGAGCTGTCGTGCTTGGGCCCCTTGAGGTAGAGATTTATGACATCAAGCAACATTGAATTACTCCTATTGGAGAATGTAACTTTGGGGGGTTGTTTCTAACTTTAACATTGTGAGGTAATTCTGGGTTGTGTTGTATCCGGAATTACAACAGACTTTGCCAATTTGATGATCTCCTAAATAAAAGAATTTGTCCTGGAAGATGGACTTTGTTCTTTTCTTTTTAAATGGATTTCATCACTTGGAAACCTGACAGAGCCAAGTAAAATCACTTTCTGCTTAAAAGACCTGCTCAGTCACCTGGAGAAACAGCTAAGAGATAATGCTGAGACTTCCTGAAATGGTGAAGCAGACTGGCATAACGCTCCACAGAAGTGCAAAATTCGAAACAAGATAGTTGTTTGACTGCATTTTGAAACAGATTGAGCCAGAAATGAATCAGCTCAGTTCTCCAACAAACACTTGATGTGTAATTTTAATAAGAGATGGCGCAGACTTCTGGTAATTCTAGTGCTCAGAACTGATTTAAAGTTTGGGGTTTCCTCCTAAAAGAAGGATAATAAAAATCTGTATTGTTTGGGTTTTAATGAAACTTAACAAGAAGGTCACTAAAAATTGAAAACTGAAAAGACTAGTGATAGCTTTTCATTCATTACCATATTCAGAGGGAAAGGTAGTTATAAAAGGGAAGAAAGAGCTTTATCTTAGGGTGAATAACTATTAAACAGTAGTTCTAAAGTTCTTGTCTTTGTCAATGCAGAAGAAAGTATCTCAGCTGGATCAGAATTGGTGGCGCAGGCAGTGATGGGCATTCTGTAGGATGCCAATAAGACACCTCTGCTTTGTGAGATGCTCTAACTGGCAGTATGCTTCTGGGTGCTATTCTAGATTCCAGTTATTACTTATAAAGCTCTCCATGACATAAGACATAATTATCTGAAGGATTGCCTATTTTCCATGGTGTTTGCCCAGCTGATAAGAGCAGCATGATTGGCATACTCTATGTTCTTCAAGTAAACAATGTCTTCTATTGGAATTTAGGATCTATGCCTTCTCTGTGCCAGCACCTGCCCTATGGAATGAAGTAATAACATCTAATAACCATGTGGTTCCTACCCGACCGACATTCCAGAAAGTCTTAAAGATCTGTATTTTTTTCCAAGACCTTGGGGTTGGAAGGTTGGGGCCCCTGTTAGATATGTTTGGAAGTTAACTGGGCTTGCTACCTGTTTGTGTTCTTAATTCCTTATTTCTTTCTTTTCATAAATCATTATATTGTGTTTTGTTTGATTTCATTGCATTCTGAATTAGTTTGGAAGTGGGCAGTGTCTAAATGGAATAAATGGATTGATCTGGTAGTCTTTCCCTTCAAACTCAGCCACAGCCAACCTGTTCTTCTAAAGATTTTCCTTCTGATCAGTAGTGTCTGAGCTCTTGGACTACATAAAAATAAATGCTGCCATAAAACGATTTCATCTATTATTCCTGCTCCTGTTGCTGCTTTTGAGGGACTATGAACCATATTGAAGTTGCTCAGAAGCTCAATGTTTCCTCTGTAATCACAGTGGCAGAAGACTGATAGGGTTAAGTAAGTAATAGGGTATATTGTATTCCTATTCTACATTAAGAATCATAAAAGTCTAGTGCTTTCTTAAGTTGAAGTTCTTATCTAGAAATTCCCTATTAGTTCTCTTTGATACTATTGCTCTCGACATACTTCAGAGTCACTTCCTCTCTCTCTTAATGCTTCTTTATTATTTATTATTCATGAAAAACATACAAGGAATACCTTTGCACCACTTAAGGGGGAAAAGTTATTAAAGACATACCTCCTTAAAAATGATATGGAAGTGGCTTGACCTTGTCTTCTTCTATCCAGGCTTATTCTTGGAACCATTTCCTTTTGTCTGCTGGCTCCATAGATTAGATTTAATAATATTGATTTCTATAGCGTCTTGCATTATATTTGCACACTAAAATCATCATCCTTATCTTGAAAATGATAATAGTAGATGTGGGAGCAATAATAACTCTATGGTGTTTGGAAACCTTAAAGATGACGTGCCAGCGACAACTGCCCACATCAGCTCGTGGTCTTCATCTCAGACCTTGCAACAGAAGTCTGAGGCATTTCCTCTGAACCAAGAAAGCAAGAGGATCCAACCCAAGACCAAGATGACTCTTTTTCTTTTTAATGTCCTGAGAAAGAACACTCAAGAATGAAAAACTGAACCTCTTGCAAGGATAGCAGCTGATATATATCTTCCAGCTTTAAGTCAAAATTACTCAGGTCTGACAATTCATCAAAATTATTATTTTTCTCTCTCTTCCTTTCCCCTAAAAAATATGCACCTTATCTAGCATGGATCGAATTTTATGCAATCGACTTGCCATCTAGTTAGGTCATCAGACCTATTATCTCATCAGCATGACAAAATAACAAAAGCTATTTTCTCAGACTAGAACAAAAGTCTGCCAACTTTTTCCCTGACAAGACTGATGTTGTTTTTTTTAAACACCTGTCTACTAGACCAAAGCTTAACAGCTAAAGCTTTCTCCATCATTGCATATTTATGCTGGCAAAAGTTTTGGCTTCTTAATTTCCTACTTTCATGTATCCACTAGAAGTACTGAAGTCTTGCCAGAAAGGGGGAAGGGGAACTGGAAAGCTTTTGCCAAAAAGAGATAAATTAGCAGCATAGAGCAGCATAACACTGGATAGATTTACTATTCAGTGCTTCCTATCCTTCTTATACTTTTTCATTATGTTCAATCATTAATCATGGTGTCTTAATCAAGGCAGTATCAGTTAGCCAATTGGAAAAAGGAGGTAATGAAGTCAATTCCATATCCAGGACTCTGCTTCATAATCTATATTTATTTTACGAGTCCAGCACCTCACTGAATTTCCCAGAAATTAAAAATATTGCATATTAACAAATTTTCTATTTCTCCTTCTTGGGAACAGCTAAATTAACCAGGAATGCACCTAATAGGACATGTCTGAAATTTAAAGATCTGACTGCATAAAATTCCATTAAATATTGTTAATGCAGAATGTTGTGAGTGACTGTGTGTATATATATATATTTCATTTCTTTGACAATATTTTGAACTACAACCAGAATCCATTCAGTACCCAATATAGCTCCAGCAATTGGAAGCAAATTTCCAATAATTAATTACAGTGTCTTAATCAAAGCAGTCTCAGACAGCCAATTGGAATAAGGATTGCCACACAGGCAAAACCTTTGATATTGTTTGCTAAAAACTCTGAACGGTATACAAGGGGAAGCATCATGTGAAACATGAAATGTAATAGCTGATACCTGATACTGGAAATTGTTTACCCAAAGCCAAACAACAGTGGAATGGAATGAAATGGAGTGGAATGGAATGGAACAGAATGATCTTCCTATCAGATTGAGGTGTTGGATGTTTGAAAGTTATGAAATAAAATTACCTCAGCATTTTCCCCCCGAGCATCTTCATCCATTCTGACACTGAATGTCAGCAGCTCTCTTGATAACTAAACAGTAAATCCAGATTTTTTAAAAAAAACAGGTTGTCTTTAACTGCCCAGAGAGCAATGGTGGCAAAGACTGTCTTAGACTTTCTCATGTAATGTCTATGAGCCTCAGAATGGCATCTGGTTGGCCAGTCTGTGTTATAGATTGCTGTATTAGCTGGACTTTTCAACTGATTCCATACTCTGATGATAGTGTCTGTTATTTGCTTCTCTTTCAATGCATCACCAATGGCTTCATTGAGAAATGTTGCTGACCTGACACAATGGAACCTAATTAACTTTGTGAGTAAACAGAGAGATGGTCAAACCAGATTACTTACACCAACAAGTATAATGCCCGTCTAGGTATTCAAACAAAAATAACACAATAGCATCAAAGTTATGATAGTTTAGTCAGGACACTAATGATGCAATTATAAATTTGTATATTTAAGTAAGAGTTATTATTACAATATTCAATAGGTAAAATGAAAGGAAAAGAAAAACAAAGAGGAAACAAATATTTATGCAGCTTCTTATTTTATGAATGATCTCTGATTCCTTGCAGAGAAATAGCTTCCTTTGTGCAAGCTGGAGACATTAATTAGGAGTTATAGGTAATTGACAACTACATAAACAACTGTAGCTAATGTTTTCAGGATTTCTTTCCAAGACATGGTGAATAACTCAGACAACATCTATGATAAAAGACAAGAAAGCTTTGTTTTCTTCTCCAAATGGAGATAAATCTATGATGGAAACTGTGAGATGGGGGATAGGGAACATTAGTGAAATCTATCACACAATTGTTGAAACAAGAGCTGATTGTCATTCCCCAAGCCAGGTTGCCATAAAAAAATGACATGAAAACTTATCCAAGATGGATATATCAGCAAAAATTCAATAGCTCCCTGGTCAAGTGGGAACTTTTGTCTGGGTCTTCTCAATTCTTGTTCTCACCTAACCTCATCCCTAATTGGCTGTAATGAATAAACAGGATAGTTGAAAGCCATCTAAGATACTGGGACCAACAAACAGCTTGACTGGCAAGAACCAACTGAGTTTAAATATACAAAAAAACAACAACCTTAAAATGAAATTATGCCAATCACAATTGATTCCAAGTTGTGTTAACAGGCCGGTTTCACCTTTATGTAAAGTTAGCTCGATACCGATGGTTCACTCCGAAATTATGTGGCTGGGCTTGGTTTTGGGATAGGAAAATAAGGGGGGAAATGTCTGCCTCTGCCTATCATCATCCATCAGTATTCATTTGGCTAGTGAACTATCAGTGTGTGAGAGAGTTGAGGGCTTTTTGGAAACTGAAACAGTATTTGCTGTGTGAGCAAGGAGACAGCAAAGAGCCTGGGCGTAGCTTAGCTCAACTGTTCTGTCCCAAAGCTCTTGGTGCTGTGAAAGTAAAACTGAAACTGAAACTCCTCTCCTTTGCTTGTGTTTTGCATTTGGAACAGATTTCTTTTCAGGTAGGGGAATAGAACTCCTTAGCATCAGAGCGTGTTAATAATAATATATGAAATAATATACGAAATACTAATGCTCTGATGGTCATTTTGAAAAATCCTTTCTTAGAAAACCTAGAAGCCAAGAGGAACATATGTAGCAAATTTCAAGTTTGTAGGCTTTGCGGTTCTGGAGATTTTGTGATGATGCGTGAGTGGTATTTCACTTTTATATATGGTAGGACATTTTTATATATGATGCAGTGTTTCATTATATTATATATGGTAGGGCAACACAGCACAGCACAGAATAGAATACTTTATTTGGTTGCATGGAACTTGTCTCTGGTACAGAAGTACTCAGTATACTTACAAAACAAACAGAGAAACTAAAACTAATACTAAAAGTGCACAATCAGTAGAAGGTGGAAATAAGAGGTATAAAGAGATAAATAATACTACAGCCACACTCTATGCATGCACATTAGACAGAACTTAGAAGTCACTGTGTTTTGTCAAATGCAAGAATTCAGCAGAGTGATGGCACCAGAGAAGACATTGTCCCTATGTCTTATGGTCTTGGCATACAATACCCTACAGTGCCATCTTAAGAGAAGGAGTTGAAACAGTTTGTGTCCAGGGGAGTCTGCAGATATCTTATCAGTCCTCCTTCTGACCCACACAATATATAGGTTTTCTATGGAAGGTAGACTGGTTGCAAGTTGTTCTTTCCGCAATCTTAACTGAGAGTCTGTATCGGTCCTGTTTGGTTTCTTTACCAGACATTTATAGAAGTTATAGATAAGATAATAGCAGCACCCAAGCTCTTTCTGCTGAATCTCCCAGACATTCAGTTTTCAGTCACTTCAAAAAGTCTGTTGCCAAGATGAAGATTGACTCATCTGTCTGTCTACCTGGCTTTGGTACATGGAAGGTAGACACATCATCTGCTTCAAGCAGAACCTCTGTCTGATAGTTGCCACTGCAGATGCTGACAGCCAGGTAAGATATACCTATACACTTATTTCCTATTGTTTTGAGCTGCTTTTTCAGTCTTTCACTGATTTCCTTTATACAGATAATCCTTAATGCAGGACTGTAATTGAGCTCAAAATATTGGTCATAAGTTGTGACAGTCATAAAGTGAATCATAATGTGACCGCAACTGTTTTTATTATCTTTTCTGCAGTGGTTGATGAAGTCATAATGTTGCAATCATGAAGTGGATGGCATATTTTCTAAAGTGAACCATGGCCTTAAAATGAATGCTATAAATAAATAAATAAACCCACTGTTCACTTTGGGGCACTTTTGCTGGAAACTAAAAGTAAATGCTAATTTAGAATTAGAATTAGAATTCTTTATTGGCCACGCAAGGAATTTGTCTTGGTGCAAATTCTCTCAGTATACATTAAAAAAAAGATACATTCATCAAGAGTCAAGAATCATCAGGTACAACACTTAATGATAGTCATAGGTTAGTGTAAGCAATCAAATCATACTAGGAATCATAAGGATACAAGCGACAAAGTTACAGTCATACAGTCACAAGTGGGATAAGGAGTGATGAGAAGGTTAATAGTAATAGTAGTACAGACTTTTTAAATAGTTGAATAGTGTTGAAGGAATTATTTGTTTAGCAGAGTGATGGCTTTCGGGAAAAAACTGTTCTTGTGTCTAGTTGTTCTGGTGTGCAGTGCTCTATAGGATCGTTTTGAGGGGAGGAGTTGAAACAGTTTATGTCCGGGATGTGAGGGGTCTGTAAATATTTTCACAGCCCTCTTTTTGATTTGTGCAGTATACAGGTCCTCGATGGAAGGCAGGTTGATAGTAATTGTTTTTTCTGCAGTCCTAATTATCCTCTGAAGTCTGTGTCTGTCCTGTTGGGTTGCAGAACCAAACCAGACAGTTATAGTGGTGCAGATGATAGACTCAACAATTCCTCTGTAGAACTATATCAGCAGCTCCTTGGGCAGTTTGAGCTTTCTGAGTTGGCACAGAAAGAACATTCTTTGTTCTTTTTTGATGATGTTTTTGATGTTAGGTGTCCATTTTAGGTCTTGTAATATGATAGAACCTAGAATTTTGAAGGTCTCTACTGTTGATACCATGTTGTCTAGTATTTTAAGAGGTAGTAGTATAGGAGGATTTCTTCTAAAGTCTGCCACCATTTCTACCGTTTTGAGTGTGTTCAGTTCCAGATTGTTCCGGTTACACCACGAGGCAAATTGTACAACCTCCTGTCTGTATGCGGATTCGTTGTTGTCTCGAATGAGACGAATCACTGTTGTGTCATCTGCAAACTTCACTTTTTTAACAGATGGATCATTTGACATGCAGTCATTGGTATATAGAGAGAAGAAAAGTGGAGAAAGCACACAGTCTTGGGGCGGGGGGGGGGCTGTGCTAATTGTACAGGTATCAGATGTGATTCTGTCTAACTTCACCTGCTGCTTCCTGTCTGTTAGGAAGCTTATGATCCACTTACAATGTGTTCAGGTACTGCTAGCTGGTTTAGTTTAGTTAGAAGAATGTCTGGAATGATGGTATTGAATGCTGAAATGAAGTCTACAAAGAAAACCCCTGCGTAGATATTTGGAGATTCAAGGTATTGTAAGATGTAGTGCAGAGCCATATTAACAGCATCATCTGTCTATCTATTTGCTTGGTATGCAAACTGCATGGGATCTAACAGTGGTTCCATGATGGTTTTCAAGTGGGACAGCACTAGCCTTTCAAAGATTTTCATAACTAGCGATGTTAAAACAGCTGAACTGAACTGAACATTCAGTTCCTTAATGGAGGGCTACTTTGGCACTGGGATGATAGTAGAGCATTTGAAGCAAGAAGGAACATAGCACAGTTCTACTGATTTATTGATTCAGATGAAGATGGGGGCCAATTGATCAGCACAGACTTTTAAGCAAGAAGGAGTAATCTTATGTGGCCCTGGTGCTTTTCCTGGCTTTTGTCTATGAAATAGATCTTTCACTTCTTTTACTGTGATCACCAGAGGTTGTGAACCCAATGGATTGGGGTCAATTGTAAGAGGCTTGGCTGTTGTTGGTGTGCTTGAGATGGGGGTTGTGTAAATAGGTAGCTGTAGTTTCCTTTCAAACCTGCAACAAAACACATTCAGGTCATCTGCTAGTTGTTGATTTCCTTCTGTCTGGGAAGGAGGATTACTATAGCCAGTGATATTTTTAAGAGTTTTCCACATGTTTGCTGGTTCCTTTGTTGAGAACTGATTCCTTAACTTTTCAGAGTAGCTTCTTTTTGCTGCTCTGATCTCTCTTGTTAATATGTTTCTGTCCTGATTGTATAGCATTCTGTCACCTTTTTCTGTAGGCTTTCTTTTTGGAACAATGTAGCTGCTTAAGTTTAACTATGAACCAAGATTTATTGTTACTATATATTTTCAGGTTCTTTGTTGGTACGTATAATTTCAAACAAACCCATTATAAATCATGGTCACATGATTGCAGGATGCTACAAACAGTTGCAGATAAGAAATGATTGTCAAATACTCAAAAAGGGTCCCGTCCAGTGGTGGTATTCAGCTGGTTCATACCACTTCGGGAGAACCAGTAGCAACAATTTTGCCTGGGTTGCCAAACTGGTAGCGACTTCTGGCTGGCCACGCCCCTGACCCAGTTGCCCGGTCACCTGGTTGCCTATTCCACCTGCTTGATCCTCTCTCACCTTTTCCGGCTGCTCAATGCTCGCCCGGCCCACCCCCACCCTATATATGTTGCCTTCACCATGTGGCCCAGCTAATCGCCTCACCAGTTGCCTTGTCGATACCTGGCCAGCTCTGCTCACCAAAGGTAAGAAATGCATACCGCCCGCTCACTCTTCGCGTTAGGTCAGGGCCTCAGGGAAGTGCTATTCCCCGAGGTCTTGGAGCCTTTGCTCACCTTGGCTGGGTTGGGGAATGTGTGATTCCCCGGCTCTGGCCTTGCCCCTGAGCCACCTTCTGCCCACCACCCGCTCTCCCTTAAGTGCAACACATCACCCAGTTTCCCCTCCTTCAGAGGCCCCGGCCTTTAATCTTGCTTCCTCCCCTTTGACTGCCTCTTTTGTCATCGGTGGTCACAACCTTACCTTCCTCCTGTGGCTGAGAGCTGCTGGGCTCCCTGCCAGCCCGCATTTTGCCCCCCTTGTTGCGAGATGCCTGCAGCCACTGCCTCCTTTTTTCAGCAAGAGAAGCCTCCCAGCTGATGCCTCTTTGCCAACCAGAACCAAGCTAGCTGGCTGGAGGCTTCTTGCAGCAAAAAAAAATAGGCCGCAGCTGCAGGCTTCTTGCACTGAAAACTATGGGCCTCTGCTTTTTGAACATACCAAAAAAGAGTTTCAGTCCTGCCACCATCGCCACCCTGTTCTTCACACTGGCCGTGCATGCACACCCCATTGCCTGCTGCTCCGGAGGGACTTGCCTGGGTAAGTACCTTCACTCTGGTGCAGTAGGCAATGGGGTGCACCCCAGCACAAAAAACAGGAGCTGGAGCCAAGCCAGTAGCCCACACGCCATCTCCTAGCAGAAGGTCATGGGACTTCCCATGTGCAGATGTGAGGCTGGGACCTTCTGTGAGGAGATGGCGCTTGAGCAAGTCCCTCTGGCTCCATGAGATGCATTGCACATGCTCTGTGTATACCCAAGAAGGGGGGAAAGACTTGGGTGAACTTTTCTGCCTCCCTTCCCTTCACTCCACTGCTGCTCGGAAGGCAGCCATCCCAGCCTGGCCCCTTACGGCACTTCAACATGAAGTGGGGACCAGAAAGGGACAGGCAGGACTCAGGAGCTGCCTTACGACTCCTGGCCGAGTCTATGAAATAGACCCCCCCACCCCGCCGAGAAGCCTACAGCCACCACCTCTTTGTTGGCAGCAAAATCCTCCAGCAGCCACTCCCGGCTCGGTTCCGGCCAGCAAAGAAGTGGCAAAAACCATGCAGGTCCATCCCATTGACCCCGCTGCACTGGAGGGACTTGCCTGAGCAACTCCAAGCAGAGCAGTGCATCAGGCAATCAGATGATCCTGAGCGGACAACGCCTAGAACACAGTGGCAGCGGCACATTGGAGAAGCGGAGCAAAGCCAGAGGTCAGTAATTTTTGCTGCAAGAAGCCTACAGCTGACGCGTCTTTTTTTTGGTGTGCCTGGAGTCCAGTTGCACTGAAAAAAACACATGGCGGCTGCAGGCATCTCATGACAAGAGTGAGATGTGGGCTGGCAGGAACCTCAGCCACAACAGTGGCTCAGCCCTGGCTTGCCTTCCCTGGCAGCCAGCTGTGGGAGGAAGGTAAGGTCACAGCCGTGGGACAACAAAAGAGGAGGTCATGGGGGAAGAAACGGGGAGATTAAAGGCTGGGGCCTCTGAAAGAGGGAAAATTGGGTGAGTCGTGTGACTGGTGAAGGGAGAGCAGGCATCATGCAGGATTAGGCTAGGCCTGCCTGGGCAGAAAATAGGTAGATAGGTAGAAATTCGGTTTTTTTCCTACTGGATTCTGTGGGCGTGGCTTGGTTGGGGGTCATGTGACTGAGTGGGCATGAGTGTGAGTGACATCAAGTTGGACATGCCCACTCAGTCACATGATCCTTCCCTACCAAGCCACGCCCATAGAACCGGTAGGGGGGGAAATTGAATACACCACTGGTCCCTTCACCACCTGAATGTGCACATGTTGCAAATTCCTTTTTGGGAGGGCTGTTGTAATTTCAAACTGTCACTAATAGACTGGTTGTAAGTTGAGAACTACCTGTTTGGCTTTCATTTAGAACTTTCTGTACTGAAAAATATAACAACGCTTTGGGAGCAGTAAGAACTTGGAATGATTCAATGTGAAAGAAGTAAATGTTAATTAAAAAGGCTCATTGAAAGAAGCATTTCAGATTCATCAAAAGGATCATAAAGTAGCATTCTAACCATCATTTAATTTCCTTGTTGCTATATTAAAATATTAGATTAGAGAAAGATTTGAAATTCACATCTTGGTAGATGTGTTTCCATTCACAGTGTAAGTAGTAACCTATTTAGCGAGGATGGCACAGAAGGAACATATGCTATATCTAACATTTATCTTGCCAGGAAAATTACAGCAGTGCATCTAGGTCTGGTTGAATTAATATTCTTGTTTCTAGGCAATAAAAATTATCACCAGGTTTTTCTCAAAGGTGCTTTTTCAAGAGGCAACTGGACTTAGTTTTTCCTTGACGATGTTTCGCTTCTCATCCAAGAATCTTCTTCAGTTCTTGTGAAAAGACCATCCAGATAAGCACAATTTTAATTTCAAGAAGTGATTCTTCTGATCTGCTTTGAAAAAACATGAATGAGAATCAACCATTGAAACAATGTCAACTTATATCAACACTTGTTTATACATACACACACACGCACAAAATATACAACTAACACTCCTATTTGCACTGTTTTAATTCTTCCACCACAGCCCCCATACATAAGTTCACCCATAGTTTTTTTTTTTTTTAACCTGATTCCTGCTGTGGCTAAACAGGGAAACCATATGACAAAAAGATATTACGATTCTCAGTAATCCCATCTCCACCCAGTCATTATTGTTCAGAGATTTCAAGTTTAAGCTGTGAACGTTTTAAACAGACAACTGTGCAGGTTCTTCAAAAATGAAAGATTAGATACTTCATCCTATAGTACCAATGGTTATTTTCAAATGCCAGAGATAAAGCAAATACTCCTGCTGTAAATAGCTGACCATCAATACCAAGAGTTGAGCAGAGAGAATTGGATTCCACTGGGAAGAGAATTACTTTTTTCCTGCCATTGCCAAGACCTCCAACAGCAGGCAATCCTTCATTTTACAGAAGGTATCTTAGTACAGAAAGGAACAATTAGATACCGCAATAAAAAAAGCCATAGAGACATGTAAAGGCCCTTTCAAAAAAGACAATGTGACATGTTTCTCTATGTGTGAAATCCGCCGCTTTTTTTTTCTGGAGTCAAATATAAAGATGACCAGACAATGAGAAACTATGCCTAGAAGACTTCAAAAAGTGTTCACTGAATACGTTCTCAGATAACAGGTTACCCGTGGTTTTTTTGTGTATTTGATCCAGGAAATTAGCAAACAAGAGATGGTTGTCTGTGCTTAAATGTCAATCTTTCTCTTCTAAAGCAAACGATTTTTTCCTGCATACATGCAGCAAAGGGGAAAAATGTCAGTCAGGAGTAAGTACATTCTTGGTAAGCAAGCAAAAGCCTCAGGTGAGTTCTACTGGAAAGTCACAAAAAGCAATTGTGTCACATACATATAATAATCATGGGGGGGACCCTCACAGTTGTTAATATTTTATTGGGATCAAGCCAAATTGATAATGAAGAAATCACAAGTTTCTGAACTCTCCAAAAATCTCTGTGAGGCAAGATTATATGAAAGATATACATAGGAAAGTAAAAAAAAAATATTTCAGGCTTTTGAACCACAAGATTGTAGTTCAAATTAGTTTTAGGATGGAAATTGTAGACTAAATGCATTTGTGAATTGAACTACAATCAGTCTCACTATATTAGCAAAATCTAGCTGAATGCATTTTATATATTCAGAAAATAGATGGGTTTTTACTTCATATTTAAAAATTTTAAATTTCTTCCATGATGGTATCTCTTTATTCCAAATATTTAATATTGGTCTGGATGCTCAATACAAATATGAGTCATATTTCCTTTTACTAATATATCTTTCTCTGATTTAGTTATTAATATAGCAGGGTAGTTCTGTCAATAGGTTACCAGGACATGAGTAAACAATGATCTGTTGACTTATGTTGTGTAACAAACACCCAAATTAACTTACTGGGTGTTATGTATTATGGAAGGAAATCAAGCCAACCTAAGATGTTATGTCAAAGGTAAATGATTAGATGGTTTACTTTCCTCCCCAACTACTCCATAATGTAAGTAAACAGAGTTGATTTATTCCAATACTGGCAAGTATGCAATAGCTTCTATCACCATAAGTGCAGGGTGGAAGTTTGGGTATGCTAGATCAACAAAATGAGTCATTGTCTAATAAAAACAAAGAATCAAAAAGCCCTTGATTTTTATTGCCTTGATAGTTGACAATGATTCCTATTAAAGACCTAAAACAGTGTCAAATTACCTCTCCCTATTAAAATCCCGAAGTCCAAGAACTGGAAGGTAATAGTTCCTACAAATGGAGAATAGACATCCACAAAGCTGTAGTGTTTTCCCCCATAAAACAATCACACACGAAAGATGTCTATGGAGAGCCTCAGTCATCCCAGGTCATGGTTGTCCCAAATGTGCTTTTTCAAGAGGTAACTGGATTTTCAACTCTGAGCTGAAGAAGTTTCTTGGATGAGAAGTGAAACATTTTCAAAGAAAACCCCAAAAATCCAGTTGCCTCTTGAAAAAGCTCCTTTGGGACACATACAAAAGAGATTGACTACAGCTTCAACTAAGTTTGAAATATTTCAGTCTATCAAATGAGATTGGTGTCATGGGATCATAGATCCAGAACTGCTTTTAAACTGTCCTCATGAGGAAGTACTTAACAATGTGGCTAATAAAGGTCCCAAGTCTAACAGGACTGAGATTGCCTATATTTTATAGATACTGAGACTGCAATCTAGGTTGCCCATGACTATAGATTCAATCTTCACAGACTGCATGGAGATCTTATGATTCTTAACAATTTGGATTTAACATAAAGTTCCCACAATTCATTCTTCAAAGTCAAGAACATTCTATAAACAACTTTCTTGTAACACATGTCTGCAAAGCCCATAAATACCGTGTCTCCACCTACAGTTCTGAAACCAATCATGGTGATTATAAAGAAACTCCAGAATTTTAATTTAAAGAGCTGGTTGTATTTTTTAAAGGTCAAATGCTTAAATTAAGTATTTAAAAGAAAAAGCTCCAAAGAAATGAAATCTGTAGCTTGTTTTGTACTAAGTGCAATTCTGGGTAATTCAACCCAATCAAAATGTGATTGTAGACAATCTGTCTGGTTCAGCTAAATTTGCTCCGTGCAAAACAAAATAAAACAAAAGTGCAGGTAATGGTGTTGTGCTAAATCCTTTCACTTCTTACAGCTATTTTTTTTTCAGATTTGGCCTGTTAGAGATTTTTTTACTCCAGATCTAAGAATAATTAGAAGATTCTAGATTGGAGAAATTTTGCTGTATTCTCTGTGGCTGCTACTTCTCTCTTGAAATCATTATGCAGTATGTCCGGAGAAGAGCCAACCTGTGGTTGTAATTGGCTGAAGGACATCTGACTTGATATCAGCTATTACAAGGAGCTACATCCTGAATTCATCCATTGGAGTTTAAGAGATTTTCTATACAGCAAGTTTAGTTCAATGCAATTTATGAAATTTTCATTCATTTACTTATCTGATTGATATGTCACCTTCCTTTTGAGAAATCAAGGAGTCTTAGCAAGAATCTCTTATTTTAACTTTATAATGGCAATGTTGTAAATAAGTTGAGGCAAGACAGAATGACTGATCCAATGAGATTCCCTGAATAAGGGTGGAATTCAATTTTGCTTATCAATCCAACTCCTTAACTTCTATGTAATTCTGTCCCAAGCTAACAGTCAGTATGGCAGCAAAGGTATTAAATATTTATTATAGATACATACTAATTTTCTGAAGATCAGAAAATGAAGTTGAAATATTTTGGACACCAAATGAGAAGAAGAGGACATTAAAAAAAGATCCTGATGTTGGGAACGATTGAAGGCAAAAGAAGAAGCCAGCAGTGAATGACATGGTTAGGTAGTGCCATTGATGCAATGAACATGAAATTGAGAAAACTCTAAGAGACAGAGGATGACTGTGGAGGATAGCATGCTATGGTCTATGGGTTTGTGACATAACTTATTGGCTGAACAACAGCACTTTTCCTCTATAGCAACAGATCTCTATAGCAGCATTCCCTTGTAGCTTGGTGGCCCAGCAGAGAGGGAGGGGAGAACAAGGGCACATGAGCAACAGGCTGGTGTGAATGCGCATATGCACACTTGCATGAGTGTTGAGCCAGTGTGTACATGCATGTACACACAGCTCGACATGCATAACTTGAACTGTGTGTTTGTACACATGCCAGCCCACCACTTATGGAGCTGGTTCCAAATAATCCGCAGCCTGTTACTGCAAGGGTCTTCAAACTTGGCAAGTTTAAGACTTGTGGACTTCAACTCCCAGAATTCCTGAGCTAATATGACTGGAGGAGGAATTCTGGGAGTTAAAGTCCACAAGTCTTAAAGCTGTCAAGTTTGAAGACCCGTGCTAGTGGTTGGAGACCCCTACTCTATAGGGCTATCACTCTCTGTCATGTTATAGACTCATTTATATTGCAGGATAATCAAAGATAATGTCTGGCCCATGATCAGTGGTAATTATTTGGCTGAACTGGGTTTGAAAAGAATCTCCTCAGATGTAAGCTGTCATTTCAATCACTATATCATCTCCACAAGATTTGGGCAATGAATACTTGGCCATTTTAGAGCTATGTAAATTAATGTCTCCATTTCTAATAAATTTGACAATTGCAAAAACAGTCTAATGAATCCCAGGTTTGTTGATCATGTCACTTCATATGGTTTGCTTCCCGGTCTAGCCGATTTCATGTTTTTATTATCTGAATTCTAGTCACAGAAGATGGAGACCACTAGAGGGAGTATCTTGTCCTTTCACTGAGTTTCATTGCTTGGGGACAAATCATGGCAAACAAATGACATCTAGTTTTGAAATTTTGAAAATCTGCTCTGCTTACCAATGGGGTGACATTATGATTAGACTTATGCTGTAATCCTTTGAGGTTTTACCAAAATTTATTTTTAACAACATCAATAACAATAATAATAAAAAAACACCGAACAGTCATTTTTAGCACAACTGTGAGAGGACAGGCTGCCTACAAAATGGCCAGCATCTGGGCTGCTCTTTACCCTTTTCTTTTCTCTAGCCAACACAGGAACTGTTGGCTGTAGGCAGAGAAGCAAACAGCTGCGTGGTTTTGATAAGGGGTTGGGGAAGAGAGAGAGAATGAGATATGTGGTCATCTGTGGAAATAAAGCAGTTAAAAGTAGACAGAAAAAGATACTATTCTCCAACAATAGGACTCAGGGAGAGCGAAGAGTAGTGGTTGGAAGAGCAGTAGGAGAACGTATAGTAGAAGTGGGAAAGAGGAGCAGAAGGCAATAGGTATGGTTATTTGAGTGCTTGTGTGCATGTAGCTGAGAGACCTATGCTGCTGTGTTGACTTTCTTGAGTTTTGGAGCCCACTGACTTGGGTATGCATGAAGAAATCCATGACACCAACTCACCTCACAGGGTTATTGTGGAGAAATGGGAGGAGAAAAGAGTATTAGGTATGTCTACTGCCTTTATTTCTAAACAAAATATAATTGGAATTACAAATAAGCATTTCTTCAGGAATCCTAGTGTACTTGCCACCTCAAGAAAGGGTCTCCATTTCACATGCGTGAAATTTGTATTTCTTTTATACAGTAGTGGTATCTTAATTCTTAGTGATGATCCAAACAACATAAAAACCACTTTATAAAGTGGTAAGAAGACCTGTGATTGTGTTTGGTCTACTTTGCTCTTTTGAAAAGAGCACAAATTCTACAGGCTATGATTGCAAATTAGTGCAAATTAGGATCTTTATCTACTAAAAAAAAAAACCCAAAACCTGGATGTAAAAGCCTCCTGGAAATGAGCTAAAAACTATAAACTATCTAGGGAACATCTTGGAGTGAAATATGTGTATTTCTAAACGTTACCATATTGCCAGAGACCACCTCTCTGTTAATCTGTCAGGTTGAGAAGTTCTGACTGATTCAAAGCCTGGTATAAGCCAATAAATAACAGCTAATCAAACACAGGGCAGTAGAGTGGTTCTCCGCATCTTTTTCCAGGTTTTCATTGGATCAGACCAGGGGTGTCAAACTCAGCGTCACATGACATATTGGGACTTTTTTCCCCTTTGCTAAACTGGGCATGGCCAGCATGTGACTTATCCAGCCTGCACACCACAAGTTTAACAGTTCTGGATTAGACAGTGTTTCTCAATTTGGGCCGCTTTAAGATGTGTGGACTTCAACTCCCAGAATTCCCCAGATAGCAAAGCAAAGAGTAGGTGTCCACACATCTAAAAGCGGCCCAAGTTGAGAAACACTGGATTAGAGGGAATTGGCTTTCAAAATTGATTAGAAAGGAGAGAAGAATTTCAGAGAGTGACAAGTCAAAGTCAGCCATTGACATTATGAGAGTGAACTTCAATCTGGAGCATGCTAGTACTAGGCCAACATTTTCACCATGACACCAAATCCCTTTGTTTATCTGTGCATACCTGAGATAATCTATATTGTTGTACCCCTTAAATTATGATAGTGCAATTTTATTCTGATTAAGATGAGATTATAAAAAAGAGGTCACAAAATTTCCAGCCAGCAAAGATCTTGCTAATGTTTAAAACATTCCACATTCATCTGCCTTTCCATCAAGCTGAAAAGCTTGTCTTCAAGCTTCTTTGCTGATAACATCACACCTGACCACAGAGTAAAACAAAACAAAACCCTGCTTCACATAATGGGTCCTTGGCACTTCAGCCTTTCAAAAATCACAACTGTATTTCCTCTAATTGCAGAGAAAGAGAAGAATACCATGGAAGAAAATACATATATCTCAAGTTTGAACTCTGGAGGCCTTGGTGGTCTCTGAGCTTGGTTGTTTGCTTGCTGACATCTTATTACCAACTAGATAACATCATTTGTACTAGTGAGTGTAAATAGTCCTCACTTAATGACTGATTGTATAATGACCATTTGAGGTTGCAACGGATCTTACCAGAGCTACTTATTCCCAAAATATCTTCAAAATAAGTTAGCTTATAAGTTACCTGGCTTCAAAGTTCCAAAAGCCACAAACACCCTTCCCCTGCAATCATGTGATCATATCATAACTAGTTTAGCAATTGGTTCACATCACTTTATTTGTTAAATTTATTTGCTGTTTGTCTCACTATGGGGCTATGCTAGACAGCTTGCAATAATAAAAGGGAAGAAAAATGAAAAGGCATGTAAGCAAAATAGAGGTGAAATAGAACAATAAAGTAAACAACACCAAAGGAATACAATGAGAATAAATATATCAATATGATAACTAAAATGATGGGTGGGTGGAAAGCAGAGCGTTGGGATAAATGGGTTGAGCCAATCTTGTAGCCATCTCTAGTATGGAACTCCCCCCCCGCTCCCGGGCCAACTGACAAAGCCTTAGCTTCAAGTTCTTGCAGAAGGATAGGAATATGATGGTAGATCTTATCTGATAGGATAAGCTATTCCAAAGAGCAGGCACAGGGGCAGAGGAGGTTCTTTTTCTGGATCCTGATAGTAGATGTTCTTTAACTGATAGGATCTGAAGTAGATCTTCTCTGTCAGCACAAATAGGATGGGCTTGTCCTGGTGGAATGTTGTGGTTCATCAGGTAATCTGCTCCCAGGCCATTAAGGGCTTTAATGGTCATAAGTGACCTCTTGAGCACTGGTAGCCAATGAAGTTGACATAGAAGAGGTGCAATAAGGGCTACTCTAGGAGTCCCAAAGACTGTTCTTGCTGCTGCACTTCGCACCAATTTAAGCTTCTGAATGGACTTCAAGGGTAGCTCCATGTAGAATACATTGCAGTAGTTCAGGTAAGAGATTTCAGCACAAAGAGTCATGATCCAAGAAAGGTTACAACTGGGGCATAAACAGAAGCTATACAAAAACTAGTTATGCTTGCCACCTGGCAGGAGGCATGAGTCCAGGAGAACCCCTAAATTGCATGCTGGGTTTGAACAGGAGAGTACAACTCCATAGTAATAGCAATAGCACCTACACACCACTTTACAGCTCTCTCTAAGTGGTTTACAGAGACAGCATATTGCCCCCAACAATTTGGGTCCTCATTTTAGCAACCTCGGAAGGAGGGAAGGCTGAGTCAACCTTGAGCCTTGTAGGATTTGAACTGCCAAACTGCAGGCAGCCAGCCCAGCAGGCAGCAGAAATAGCCTGCAGTACTGCACTTGAACCACTGCGCCACCGTGGCTTCATCCTGAAGTAAAGATGACAAATATTCAGATTCTGAGGCTCCATGCACTCAGGGCCATTCAGTCTTGCCAGGGTTCAGCCTAAGTCCATTATCCCTCACCTAGATCCCTACGGTGTCCAGGCATCAAAAGATGCAAAATGGCAATCTGCTGCATCCCACAGTCACATGACTGTGATTTGAGGTGTCTTTTGCTGGTTTCCACCCTTTTTTTGTCCTGCTTCCAGAAATTTTTTGGGGAGGGAATAATGGATTATTTTAACAACAGTGGCATTTGCTTAATGACTGCCACCAAAAGCAGGTGTAAAAATCAGGGGCAATCATGTAGAGGTCTGCCTAATGACTGCTACTTCTTATGACTGTAACTGCAGGCTCCCTTATGGTTATAATTTGAGGACTGTTTATACAGTATTTGCCCTACAGTGATCGTGGGGATGTAGTTTTCTCCTTGGGAAACTCTCACTAGTGCTGATAAAGTTAGTCAAGTAATGAAATGTCTGCAAGCAAATAACCAAGCTCAGAGAGCACCCATTAAGAGAAAATTAATTTTCTTCCTTTCTGCCTGGGAACAGCAGAAACTATGGTATCTACAGATTTGGAAGGCGCTCCGAAGGCCTTCTTCCACCAATCTAAATCCTGCTCTCTTCATGGAATTGCTAAACACATGAGTTTATTTTAACTTAAAATAAATTGAACTGGGTTTAAAAAGAGATTTTACAGTGGTCCCAGGAACGCACCCCATGATCATGTGTAGTCTGCAGCATTGTTCCAAACAATTTTAATGGTAGACCTTGATTGCAATGTTCACAATATATGTGAATCACATCAATGGATGAAAAAAGTCCTGTATAGGTCAGCATCAAATCACAACTGGAAACTATAGTTTGTAGATGGCGGATTGCAACTGTGGTCTAGCCCAGTGTTTCTCAACCTTGGTAATTTTGAGACACTAGCTTGATATAAGAAAGAAGATGTTAATTTATTTGTGGTCATCTAGAATTTCCTAATTTATTTTGTCAGCTTCTCTAAGTAATTTGTTGAAGTGCCAGGTCAATACAAAAAGAAGGCAAACAAACTTGAAATTGGCCAAATGAAACATGATTGATCAACAGTAAGACATGATTCTGGCTTATTTAACAAGCCATACTTGTCACTCCATATAAACCGAGAAATTTGCTTAATGCTTTTGACTCACATCCTTCCATTCATAGAACAATCACTTCAATTAGTTCCTAAATAGACCACTGCATAGAGTGGAAATGCAGCCTTTCCCAGGAAAGTAGCTTTTCTTTTCTCTGCGAACATCCTTTCATAACACAAATGAATGCAGTAACCTAATTTAATTTGGATGAGATAATGAAAATCACATCACCTTTATGTGAGTAAAGTATTCATTTCTGATTTTCAAAGAGGATTGGACTTTTTGTTCCTTTTCTGCATGCCCGTGAATTTCATGCATCAATTATGTCTGGTTATTTTGGCTGTCCCACACTTTTTTCTCCACTAGATAGGTTAGATGGGTGATAGTTACCTCTGCACACTTATGGGTGGGTGGGTGGATGGGGGGGGTTGTACCTTTGAGCCAGGATTGGCTTCTGATGATTGCCTGGCCAAATCCCTGCAGTTATCTTGCCAGGTTTTCAGAAATGGTTTGTCCTTGCCCTCTTCTTAGGACTGAAAGGGAGGGACTGGCCCAAGATCACCCAAAGGTTTTATACCTAAGGCAGGACTAGAACTCACGGTCTCCTGGTTTTGAACCGGGTGCCTTTACTACCATACCAGACTGGCTCACCTGAGAATTTATGTACCCACAGCGTAAACAAAAGGATATTGTACCAGTTGATTACACCTGCCCCAGGCAAGTACCTTTTGAACCTCAGAGCTTAACATTAGTGGAAGGCTAGTGTGTGGGAAATCCTGAAAACCATCTTCCAAAAGTTCCTCTTTGAGAAAAACCAGTCTCTAAGCTCACTGCCTTTTAAGGTTGGACAGAGCAGGAAATACAACCACAATTGACCGTTACTATTAGTTGGGCTTCGCACTTCAACTAAGCTGTAAATCCTGACTTACAACTACAATAACTGGATTCACATGACCCACCCATAACCTCCACTTCACTTGATATAAGAGCCCACCTCCCCATTTTTTGTGTGAATATTTGAATGTATTAATATTAGTCTTCAAATGGGTAGGTTATTTTTGTTGTCTAAACATCATGTTGTGTCACCTTCTGGCAAAATGTCCTGTGAATAGCCATGCTTAGAACATTATCCTGGAAAATACAGAATGGCAAGCCTTGAATAACAAAGAGCTTTTGCGCTCACTGACAAAAGAGAGCTATTAAATGCTTTAACCGCTATTACATTATCTTCAAATAAGTGCCATATGGTGCAGAAGTCCCTTCTTTATGATAAATTTGTTGAGGTTTCAATAATGAAATGTATAAAGAGCCTGTTAAAATACAATAGAAAATAATCAACCTGTGATATGAGTGAGAGCTGTGGATGTTTTAAAATGAATGACAAGCAATAACAGGCTAAGGGCAAAGACATTCCACAGCTTCATAACAAAATTAATCTTCCTGGCTCCTTGGTAACATGTCATTATAATTCCCCCCATTTCAAAAATGCCATGCTTCCTAAGAGAGTCCCTGCCTTCTGTGCGGAGCAGCTGTGACTGGAGCCATGGATTGGAACTCAGTGATCCCCTTGTAGCTTTTTCTCTTGATGCAAAATGCGGTTTTAATCATTCTTGGCCTAAATTGAAAAAAAATATCCTGGAAGAATGCTATGGCAAACTAGTTCCATAACCCAGCCAACAGCTTGGACGAGCAATTAAGAATCCCCGTTATCCTCATTTCTATTATTTAGATTGTGCCAACTTTATGTAAACTGGTGTGAACTGGACAAAGCTTTTGGCAATGTCTAAGGGGCTATGTTCAATCTTCATGATAAATCTTAGGGTTCCTTGCATTCCAAAATTGCTATTTTTCCAATGCAGATTTTAACATTCCTAATCATGACTGTGCCCATTGGATTAGAATTCTGCCAGTTCAGAACTGAAGCATGCCATTAAAACAAGTGAAAATGAAAATGATTTCAGGAAAACTCCTGAAATCCAGTTTCTACATTTTGGTTTGAGAAGAGCTTGTTATATTAATCCTAACCTTTTCTTACTTTTTGTTTACATTTTTGACTCTAGCATGGCACTAAATTTACAAAGGATGGTTTTTACATTTTTTGAGGTGGAAGGAATAAGCTAGAGAATTTTTTAAAAAAGGTTCTGCTAAGTTGACTTTATGATAATGTATGACAGTCAATGCCTCACATATATTACCCAGACAGCTGCTCTGCAAACAAGAAATTTGCCAAGGTGGTTTCAATGACATTCTCAACATCATTTTTTTTAATTCAGTAGGAAGTCTGTACATAAAGCTAGAATAAACATATTCATGCTGTTGCTAGGAGCTTTAGAGGTTTAAGAAATCCTCCAAAAAGTACTATGATCTCAAATTTAAGACATTATTAAAAGTATGTGGAAAAATGTAAAGAAACAATAACCTGAAACTGTAACATCAACATGCTTTTTTCCATAAAAACAATACAAGATGCTTAATTATGTCAGCTAAACATCTAATGACTGCATGATTACAATGTGTCAGGTTTGATTAATATTAACCTTATTTTGGTTTTATTTTCTGTAGTTTGGGCATTCTGTGTAAACATAGATTAGTTTTGGTCCAGAATATTGTGTGAACCTCCAAAATGAGTGAATTTAACCATATTAAGCTTATTATGCAACCAGAACCCCCCCCCAAAAAGGAATTCTGATGATATACTAAAAAGCAATTTATTTGCACTGTAACAATATCATCATGTTAAAATCCTTGAATTCAAATCCTCTGGCATCCATTTATGGCAGAATAACATTATCTGCCTGCCATCCTGTGATGCCAGAGCATTTTAATGATGTAAGAATCAAGGCAGTGTTAGTTCAGAGCTGCTTGTAGGTTTATTCTTCAAGCCATGAGTTTTCGTTCTTAAATTTCTTTCAGGTCTGGATCCTAACCTTGCAATTGTGGATTGTTCAAGTGAAAACACAACGTCTGCAGGAAACTTTTGATATAAATTAGTTCTCAGTAAAAGGGGAAACAAGTGGTCCCAATGTCCCTGT
Source organism: Pseudonaja textilis (assembly GCF_049901715.1). Lineage (NCBI taxonomy): Eukaryota > Metazoa > Chordata > Lepidosauria > Squamata > Elapidae > Pseudonaja > Pseudonaja textilis. The sequence continues at coordinate 20,010,466 of NC_142008.1, forward strand.
GAATGTTTTTTGGGGACCACCAGATTCCATGCCTTAAAAATCATTCTTAAAATATAACTTTAGCTCTAGTTTTCATTCTAACCTGTTGAGTTTAACATATCGTAAACAAAGCCTCTGATTCTAGCATAATCTGTATTTACAAAAATATGTGTCACCTCATAAAATCCTGTAAGCAATGGTTGTTTGAAATGATCCCCCTATCAATGAAAATAGGAAAGGAAGCTGAGAAAGTAGAGAGGTCTTATTAAGCTTAGGGTTGTTCACATGGTATGGTCAAAAAATGAAAGCCATCTAGAATTTTCTTCATCAGACTCTGTGGATATATGCTCATTCAGGGTAGAGGCAAGGAACAATTGAACCAATTTTTCAACTATAAATTATGTTTTATTATGAGCCACAAAGAATTGCATCTTTTTTGTAGATAGTTCAATGGTCTCTCTTAAGCTGTTTGCAGAGTCCTCATTTTACCCACCTCGGAGGGATGGAAGGCTGAGTCAACCTTGAGTCTGGTGAGATTTGAACTGCCAAATTGCAGGAAGCCAGCAGTCAGCAGAAGTAGCTTGCAGTACTGCACTCTAACCACTGTGCCATCGTGGCTAAATGCCCTCAAAAGCTATTTTTCCTCCTTGTAAAAGTTAGAATGCTTTTTGTGATTCTTTGCCCAGGATGGATAGTAGAAACATTCTCTTTCAGTTAGCATTAAGGAACAAGTTCATAAGTTAGGCCAGTGGCAACTGGTTTTGTAAGTGTGGGCGGGTATGGGTGTGAGTGTGATCAATCACACATATGATAGCATCCATTTTGTGAATTGGCAAATAATCTCCACGCTGCTCATTTTGTCAAATCACCTGCAACACACTACCCAAATCCTAAATATATACACTTTCCCCAGTTAGCATTTCCTTGTTCTAGAAGATTTCTAAAGTCTCCCTCTTCCTTTTAAGACTTCACTGATCTATTTTTAGCCATTCTAATTCGATCTGATCCTGGAAAATCACCCTTCTGCAGTAACACTTTGTGTGTCAACCTATCCTTTTGCTTGTGCAGCCACTATCACTCCTGGAAGCTGGTGAAGAGCTAGAACTGAAGTGAAGCAAGAAAACCAGAGAGAAACCTCATTAATTTCATTGTTCCCTGGAGTCCCAAGATCAAGTGCAAATGGAGCAAACAGGGCAGGAAGCAGCAAAATTAGTTACCCAAAGATTTTCCACCATAATGGCCACTCACAAAACATTGTTGTTTTTTTCTTAAAGGCCACTTTAACAAATGCTTTTCCAAAACCCTTTTTTAAAACCATTTTTACTTTTCTAAAATAAGGATTAGTGCTTCTCACCTTCTCACCCACATAAGAAAAAAAAATTCATTTGGTTAGGATGCACAGGGTTTGCATTTATATTAGTTATTAGGGAGTGAAATGATGGATATCAGTGCTTCTCCTTTACTGTTCAATTATCTAATGGCTTGTTGCTTCTCTCTGTTCCAAAGAAATAGCAAAATCATCAAGTTGCAGATGACATCAGCTGGCAAGAAAAGCCAATAGTCCAGAAGATAGGTTCAGGTTTCAAAGGAATCTCAACAGATATGAACACTGGAGCCTATCTAAAAAAAAAAAAATTCAATGAGGAGAAAAGTAAGGTTCTACATTTACACAAGAAAACCCAAATGCATGGGTATAGTATAGATATTACCATATTTGGCTCAATAGTAGTAACTGTGAGAGGGCTCTTGGAGTCCTATTGGACAATCACTTAAATATGAGTCAACAATGTGCTGCAGCTGCCAAAAAAGTCGACACAATTCTAGGCTGCATTAATCAAGATCACATAACGGGTTAATACCAAAGGTGGTATTCAGCAAGTTCTGACCAGTTCTCAAGAACTGGTAGCGGAAATTTTGAATAGTTTGGAGAACTGGCAAATATCACCTCTGACTGGAGATTTTACAGTAACCTTCCCCTGCCATGCCCACCAAGCCATGCCCACAGAACCAGTAGTAAAACAATTTGAATCCCACCACTGGTTAATATCATTTTATAATGCCTTTGAAAACCACACTTGGAATATTGTATCTATTTTTTGTTTGCCATGACATGAAAAAGATATTGAGACTCTAGAAAGATGTTTAGACTAAAACATATGAAGAATGGGTGCAGGAATTGGGTATGTCTAGTTTAAAGAAAAGGAAGATTAGGGCTTATATGATGGCAGTGTTCCAATATCTGAGAGGCTGCCACAAAGAAGAGGGTGTCAGTTTATTTTCCAAAGCACCTGAAGGATAAGAAAAAATGGTTGGAAACTAATCAAGTAGAGAACTAACATAGAACTAAGGATAAATTTCCTGACAGAACAATTAGTCAGTGGAATGCATCAGAAGTTGTGGGTGATTACAGATCACAGATTAACAGAGTTGGAAGGTACCTTGTAGGCCTGTAATGGTGAACCTCTGCCACATGTGCTGGAAGTGGTGCGCAGAGCCATCTCTCCAGGCATGTCAGCAGTCACCTGTTGCTCTTTTGTGTTCCAGTGTATGCATGCGTGCCAGCCATCTGGTCTTTGCACGCACGGGAATGCCAAAAACCACAAGAGCAGCTCCCCAGCATGCATGTGCATGCTAGCCAACTGGTCTTCATGCATGTGGGAGTACCGGAAGCCAGAAGAGCTTGCACCTGGCATGCATGCACGCACTGGCCAGCTGGTCTTCACGCATGCATGCATGTTAAAAACTGGAAGACCAGGTGGATGGCACGCATGCACATGCTGGGGAACTAAGCTTTGTTTCCAGTGCTCCAACACGCGTGCATTGGTGAAGTGCTGTTTCAGTATCCAGCATGTGTGTGTGCGCGCGCACCCACGCTCCTGTTTTAGTACTTGGTGCCGAAAAAGTTAGCCACCACTGTTGTAGGTCATCTAGTCCAACTGCCCTGGCCAAGCAGGAGATCCTACACCATTTCTGACAAATGGCAGTCCAATCTCTTCTTGAAAGCCTCCAGTGAGTTAGCTCCCACAACTCCCAAAGGCAAGATGTTCCACTGGTTGATTGTTCTCATTGTCAATAAGGAGAAATTTCTCCTTATTTCTAGGTTGAATCTCTCCTTTATCAGTTTCCATCCATTATTCCTTGTCTGGCCTTCAGGTGCCTTGGAAAATAGCTGCACTCCCTTCTCTCTGTGGCAGCCCCTCAAATATTGGAAGACTGCTATCCTGTCTCCCCTGGTTCTTCTCTTCACTAGACTAGCCATGCCTGCAACCATTCTTCGTATGTTTTAGTCTCCAGTCCCCTAATCATCCTGGTTGCTTTTCTCTGTACTTTTCCTAGAGTCTCAACTAAAAATGGATGCAGTATTCTAGGTGTGGTCTTACTAAGGCTTTATAGAGTGGTATTAGTACCCCACTTGATCCTGATTGTATCCCTCTGTTAATGCAATTTAGGATTGTATTAGCTTTTTTGGTGGCAGCTGCGCATTGCTGACTCATATTTAGCTGGTTGTCCACTAAAACTCCAAGATCCCTCTCATTTACTGCTATTAAGCCTGATTTCACCCAGTCTATATGTGTACTTTTGGTTTTTCTTGCCTAAGTATAGGACTTTACTTTTCTCTACACTGAATTTTATTTTGTTAGATATGGCCCAGTGTTCTAGTCTGTCAAGATCCATCTGGATCTTGAGTCTATCTTCTTGTGTGTTAACTATTCTTGCCAGCTTAGTATCATCTGCAAATTTGGTAAGTTCCCCTTCTATTGCCTCATCTAAATTGTTTATGAAAATATTGAAGCATCCCACTGCTTACTTCCCTCCATGTAGACATAGACCTATTAAGGACTACTCGCCGAGTATGGTTTGTCAGCCAGTTATGAACCCATGGTGATGCTATCTATCCCACTTTTTTGTAGCTTTTCAAGAAGTAGGTTGTGGTCTACTTTGTAGAATACCTTGCTGAAATCTAAGTATATTATGTCCACAGTATTTCATTGGTCTACTAATTTAGTCACTATGTTGAAGAATGAAATAAGATTGGTTTGGCATGATCTGTTTCTAATAAACCCATGCTGACTGCTAGTTATTACTTTACTTGTTTCTAGATGTTGGCAGAACTGATCTATTATCTTTTCCAGTATCTTCCCAGGTATTGAAGTTAGGCTGACTGATCTGTAGTTTCCTGGGTCTGTTTTTTTTTCTCTCTCCTTTTTTGAACATGGGAACTACATCAGTTTTTTTCCAATCCTTTATTTGTTCCCCAGTGCTCCATGATTTTTTAAAGATGTGGTACAGTGGTTCTGAGATGACCTCTGCCAGCTCCTTTAAAACTCTGGGATGTAATCCATCAAATCTTGTATTTGTCAAGATCAGACGGGTATTCTCTTACTATTTTTTACTTGGTTATTCTGATTATTATGGTGAATGAAGAGCTATGAGCAGACTAACTCTATCTAATTCTTCTATGGCAAGGAAACAATTTGAGATTGCCCACAAGTGCTCCAGGCAGCTTTTCTTCATGAAGAAAAAGTAAGTCATATTGTCTGGCTGGTTTATCGTTCTGGAAGATGAGGGAAATTTATCTTTTTTCATCAGCAAGGAGTGGGAGGCCATGGAGACTATAGAATGATAGTCATATAACTTGAAAAAAAGCCAAGCAAAATAGTTGGCACATACCACTGTAAATTCAAAGATATGCTTCATCTTTTACATCAATTTCTCAAACAATTATAAATTTCCTCTATATAGTTTTGGGCAGAATTTTTTCATAGTTGTATGATTGTACAATCATACCTAGGTGCTATGTAAGTAAATAATATCCCACTGCCTTATTGTTATTTTCTCATTCAATCCAACATGATGTCAATGTTGCCAACTGGAAAAGGGTGGGCTTCAAATATGTTATGACTGCTAATTCCCAGAATATTCTGGAATTAACATCCCAGTGCAAATAATGAAGAAGATTGGAATAAACTCTGTACACTAAGGGGCATTGATTGTATAGTACTTTAACAGCATATGACATCTAAATCAATGCAGGTGCAACAGAGGCTGAAAATAGCAAAGGCAAGGCAGGGACCAGATTACCTGAGGGACCACCTCTTCACAACTGCTTTTACCTTTTCCATCAGGTCTAACAAGAAAGGCATGTTGTGGATGAACCATCTGATGAACTCTTTTCTGCTCTGGCACCTGCCCTCTGGAACATCATCCCCCATGAGGTGAAGTTAGCCACACACCCTTATGCTCTTTCACAGAGCCCCCAAAACATGCTTTTTAAAATCAGGCCTGGCAGCAGCATGCTGGTTACACTATGCATAACATCTTAATTAACCTTCTAGCAATCTTTTTAATTATTTATGTTTATTAAGAAACATATTTATGTTTAAGTTATATTAGTTAGCATAATTTACTTAATTATGCTAGCTAAGTAAATGTTTTAAGTGTTTTTTGTAGACTATTTTAATAATTGTATTATTGTATGCTGCCCAGAGTAACTTGGCATGAGATGAGTGGCCATATAAATCTGATAAATAAATAATAAAGTGTGTTTCCTCCTCATACAATTGCGGGCAATTGATGAGATGACACCAGACATGGTAAACCCCACAAAAGGCCATTCCAGTCATAAAAGGGATGAAGAGTGTCATATATATCTCAGAGGCATGTATGGTTATATTCACATCTCCCTGGGGAAAAAAAACTGAAGGAAATGCAATTTACTCCATTATTCCAATTTCTGCACTACCCTAGCAAGAAGACAGGTCAGAAGCTATTTTAATTTTAATTACGCTAACCAACTCAGAAGATTCTAGTTACGAGAGACACCTGTCTCATTCTGGAGAATAAGAATTCTCAGTTCATGTTGAAAATGTCTATGGAAATGTCTTTGGAAAATGAAAAAATATTTTAATGGTAATGGCAAGGATAGTTTTCTGCAGTTTTGCAAGCCCAGGATTAATCTCTCTTCTAGGCGTTCACATTTGCACTAAGTCTAAGTTGTAATTGGTTAAACAAACCACAGTAACTGGAATCACAGAACTGATTAGCCAAACTAAACAATCATTTTATGGCTTGGTGGTTCTGTGGATTATTTTATTAGATTTTTAACCCACCTTTGTTACTTTGTATAAGTAACTCAAGGCAGTGTACATACTATTTCCACCTCCCATTTTCTCCACAAGCAGCCCATATTTATCGGAAAAAGAAATAATATAGGAAGTTCTTGAATCCATACTCTAACATTAAATTTAGCAAATTGTTAGGCATGTCATACTGTGATTAAGAGCTAAATATAGCAAAAATCCTGTTATAAGCTCTTTTCCTCAACACACAGGGACTGGCAATTTCCCCCCTAATAACTATGTTACTTAGTTATAGAGTGGATGTTTCCTTCCAAGTACTCATAACATAGTACTTTTTGTTACATATATTGAAATCATGGAATTCTGTTATTTGTATGACTCCAACATTTAATACATAATTTTAAAGAAATAAAAATACCAAGTGTTTGTTATTGAGAACTTGTTACCTGCCACATTTGGTTAAATATAATTGATTTTATTGTGCTAATTAAGTAAACATTTACTTAATTACCTAGATGAAATTCTGGTAATGCAGTGTTATGAGAAGATGTACCAAGTGAAGTTGAAGTACACAGAACTTAGAGCACATTGAGGGCCACATCAGGGTTGTGTTTGGCCTCAGGGGGCTGGGATGGTTGTGGCCAGGGTGGGCATGGCCAGTCCTATGTCATAGAGGCAGGGTGCCTTTGGTGGTCTGAGTGCTCTGCCAGCGAAAACAGGCTCCAAAGCTCAATTTTTGACTGCGACAACTTCCTGCAACTCTCTGCCAGCAAAAACGGAACTCAGGAGAGCCACATGTGGAACTCTGTTTTTACTGTAGAGGCACCGCAGGCCGGTCCTTCGCTGTTTCTAGGGCAGTCCTGTGGGCCAGATCTAAGCACCCCATGGGCTGGATCCAGCCCATGGGCCTTGAGTTTGATACCCCTGACTTAGAGGATTGTGGTAGTTGGCAACCTTTTACAAAACTATTTGCTTTGTAAATACACCTAATGCTGCAGGTAAACTTTCCCTAGGACTGCCCTTTTTGGTGAATGTTCCAAGTTGCAAGTATGGAAAAAATAAGTAGCTTTACCATCTGTCCTCACATTTATGACCATTGCCACATCCCCACAATCACATGATCACAATTTCACAGTGATTATAGTCCCCACTGTCACAAAGTCATGAGATCACCAACCAGCTTCCAACGAACAGTCAATGGAGAAGCCAGCAGTAAAGTTGCAAGTTATGTGATGTCTCACTTAACAATCCTTGGTGGATTGCTTAATGGCCAAATGGAAAATGATATTATAAATTGCTCGCAGTCATGTGTGGCATGGCTTAGCAACTGCATTGCTTAGCGACAGTTTCCAGTCTCAATTGTGGTCGCTAACAAAGAACTATTTATACTACACTACTTCTCTATATAAAGGTCAGCATATGATATGAAAATCCTTGTTTTGTTAACCAGGAAGAACTGCTGCCTGCTAATTCAAACAATGTCGAGCTAAGATCCTATGTTCTTAATATATTTATGTAATTTTGCAGATTTATGAGGTTAAGTCTGAAGAGTGGCAGTTGGGATCACACTTCTCACTGAATCACACTGTGGGAATCTTGCTGGGGGTGAGAAAACACTGTTAATTCACCTAAAAAGCTGCACATCACTCCATCAAACCTTTGAGCCATTTTGGAGACATCCAAAGCAATATGCCTCCCAATCTTCACCCCTCACTTATTTCTGAGAGAAAAAAACCAAAGCAATCACACAGCCACAAACTGATGTTTTTGTAGTGGAGATGTAAATAGCGAACTCTTAGTATGCAGCAAATGAGAGATGCAGCTTCCATGATACCCCACCCCATAATCACATTTTGCACAGCAAAATATTTTGCACTATCTCTCTGGAAGTTAATACAGTCCTGCTGCATTCCATGCCTCCTCCCCCCCTTAAAACATCACACAGTATGAATTCATCCATTAGATTTAGCTACAGAAGCCAAAAAATTAATTCAGCTAATCCAATTAAGACAATGAGCTTTTTGGTGTCAGCATGTCAAAAATTCAGAAAATGACTAATGTGATTCTGCCAGAGTATCACACCTGTCCACCCACCCCAGAACAAAAGAAGAACAATTATTTATATATTCAATTATTTAAAAAATAAATAAAGACAACTATATGTTGTTGTTATTATTACACATTTGACATTATAATTATTCTATCAAATAATTACCATACAAAAATGAAATATGAGTAAAACTCAGACACATGTAAAATGAAAATGAAGAAACAGTTTCATTATTAAATCAGTTTCGTTATTAAAAACATTTAGAATAGTTCCAGTCATTTACCTATAGTGGCTCTCACATTTGTATTCAGGAGGATAGTGGATTATTAAGAGCTTGGAAAAAGGAAGCAAAGGGAACAAGTGCCCTGGCCCACATTTCTAAAGTATTTTTTAAAAATATTACTTCCCAAGTATTCGGTATGATTTAAAATGTTACAGCACTCTGTCAGATGAATATTCTGCCCCATCCTTCAGAAAAAAAAAAGCTTATCAGAGACAGCTTTCAGTTGCATGAGGTCTTTGCTCTGGAAACTTAGGCGAATTCTCTTGTGTGGCCTTGCAGCTCTGAAAAGAGCAGGAAAGCAAGTCCTATTCTCATGCGTTTTTAGAGGCTCCAGAAGCCCTGTGACTTCTAGAGCAGAGGTCTCCAACCTTGGCAACTTTAAGACTTGTGGACTGGCTGAGGAACTCTGGAAATTGAAGTCCACAAGTCTCAAAGTTGCCAAGGTTAGAGACCTCTGCTTTAGAGAGTGCAGAAGCCACATGAGAGCACACCAGATCTTCAGGTAGTCTCCGGAGTTCTGAAAATCATACAAAAACTTCCTGCGATTATTAGAGGCTGCAGAGGCCGCATGGGAATATGGTGTGCTTGTGCATGGTCTCTGGATTCTTTGGAAGTCATGCGATCTCTGGATCCTCTGAAAACCATGCAAGAATGAATACTCTTTTTCACACGAAGTTCCAGAAACCATGCAAGACATTGGTGGGATTCAAATTTTTTTACTACCTGTTCTGTGGGTGTGGCTTGGTGGGCATGGCTTGGTAGGCATGGCAAGGGAAGGATACTGTAAAATCCCCATTTCCTCCCCACCCCACTAACCTGCTTTCCAGCTCCGTTCTCCTGTGCAGGGCAACAAAAGAAGATCCAGCCGTTAAGCTAGGACTCGGGAGGCAGAGAATAGAGGGCGGCAGGGCCAGTCAGAGGTGGGATTTGCCAGTTCTCCGAACTACTCAAAATTTCCGCCATCGGTTCTCCAGAATTGGTCAGAACCTGCTGAATACCACCTCTGATGCAACAGCATAGGCCTTTGCACAATTTTGAGGATCTGGAGGCAACACAAGAACACACCACATTCTAATGTGGCCTCTGCAGGCTCAGAAAATTTGAACAAATACCAAGCTTTGCTATCCTCTAGCAAAATTAAGCCTGTTTTTACATTAGCAGGAAACATTAATTCAACCACAGTTACTTGAAAAGATGTACTTTGTGTGAACTACACCATTATGACTTTTTCCATAAGCTAAAGCTAAAACAAAGTATGGCTAAATGCAATCCAGAAACCCAGCAGTATTTCTTAACCTCATCAATTTTAAATTTCATGGACTTTAATTCCTAGTATTTCCCAGTTAGCATGTCAGCTAGGAATTCTAGGGATTGAAGTCCATTGATCTTAAACTTGTTAAAATTCAGAAACACTAGGCCACAGATGTAGAAGTACAATGGTGAAATATCCATGCTTGGACCTCCAGTTCTGAAAGATGAAATGGTAACCAGGAGAAAGCAGTTATGAATGTATCATCTTCTATTATTAGTCTCCTTCACCCCCCCCCCCCTTCATCATTCGCAGATGTGTTCTACGTAGTAATCCTCTCAGCAGGCCCTGAACAATACTTTCCATTCGGGTTTCTTTTTCTTCCAAACAATTTCTCCTTTGGGAATATGACATCATCTTTTTTCCAGTTACAGTATACTTGTTTTGTTTCTATCGTATTTGGCATTTGTCACTGTAAATATTCACTAAAGTTAACTGTATCTACTAAGCGTTTATTAAAACATACAGAGTAGTGAGAAAATCAAAAACAGGATACCTGGTCAGCACCACCAAGTTATCTTGCAGTTAGAAAACCTTTATGAAGTGGTTTTGTATTAAGCCTTCCACATGCTCCATAAGGACATTGACGTTAGCAGCACAAACCTCATACTTTGGTTTTTCATTCTTTCGCAGCATCTCTAATAGGCCCCCATGGACAGGAGGCAAAGGGTTATATGAGTTTAACAACTGAAGCTGGCTTAACGGAGTCTGTTTTATTTCCCCAATCTTCAGTGCCTGTAGAATAGCAGGTGCAAACTTAGAATAATGAGCAGTAGAAGAAATGACAACCGGGCAAGTTTTGTCTTGAAGTCGATCTGCAACCACTTTGGCAACCGCTGTGTGTGGATCCAGAATGTACCCTGTGGTATTGAACACAGAGTGTATGGCACCCAGGCAGTCTTCCTCAGAGCACCAATCAGCCACTAACTCCTGTTGAAGCTTTTGCAGGAGTTCTTCCGGCAACTGAAAGCGCTGCTGGTTTTCCAGACTGAGAAGTAACTGTGTCACTAGCTGTCCATCACCATTAGCAATCAGGTGTAAATAACGTTCAAGGTTGGAAGACTTCAAAATGTCTATTGCTGGTGACAGGCTTGGCATTAATTGTCTTCCTTGTAAATCATACAAGCCAGTTTTTAAAAATGAAGTCAGGGCATTGTTTTGATTGGAAGCACAGATACATTTCCGAATAGGGATCCCCATGTTCTTTGCATATATCGCAGCTAGTATGTTGCCAAAGTTACCTGTGGGAATGCAGACATCTATGGGGCTCCCAAACGAAATAACACCTTGTTCAATAAGGTTCAGATAAGCTGATGCATGATAAACCACCTGGGGAAGCAAGCGTGCCCAGTTGATAGAATTTGCAGCACTTAACGCGGTTCCATATTCCACTGTGAGAAAGCCAGTAAAATCTGAATTGGTAAACATTTGTTTGATGGCAGTCTGGCAAAAATCAAAATCAGCCTGGACCCCTATGGCTTTTGTGTTGGCTTCTTGGCAGCTGATCATGTGGAATTTCTGTATCTGGCTAACTCCACCATGAGGAAAGAATGTGATCACAGCAATTCTTTGTTTATCAGACTCTTTAAGTTGACCAAAAGCGTTCAGAACTGCACTTCCTGTGTCACCAGAAGTTGCTACCAAGATCAAATAATTGCAGCTTTGGGGAATGCAGTATGCAAACAGATGGGGTAGTAACTGTAAAGCCAAATCTTTAAATGAAGCTGTTGGTCCATGAAACAACTCCAAAAGAAACTGATTCCCTTGCAGATGTCTAACTGGGACGATTTTAGAACACATAAAATTTTGTCCATATGCCATCTGAATCATTTCCCACAATTTGGAAGCAGGAATATCATCAGGATGTATGCATCTTTCTAATATAATCTGAGCTCTTTCGGTGTAAGTTGCTCCTAATAAATGCTGCCATTCTCCAGTAGTGAATTTCGGAAGTCCCAACTCAGGAACAAAGAGACCACCATCTGGGGCCAGTCCTTCAATAAGAACATCACTGAAATATTTTACAAAGCTCCTTGATTTATCTTCCTTAATGGCACGGGTGGAAATGAAGCATTCCTGCTCAGAATTTTGATACCTCTTAACAGCATGAAGCACTTTGTCTGCTACATTCTCTGCTGCAATCCCATTTTCGCAGAGAACACGGACATCGTACCACTTTTTGTAAAATTGCTTCCTAAACTGAATAATATCTCCTAACGATGTTTCTTGACCCTGTCCCACAATACGGTCTACCTTCATTAATTTCAAACGATCCATTATGCTTTCTGTGGGTACATCCAGATATACCACTATTCCATTTTTCTTCACGTGCTCCATGCTAGCAGCATTCATTGGATTAGATCCAGAAAGGGACACTACACTTCCAGATGCTGAAAGGTTTAACAAGGCTTTTCCCTCTTCTTCTATAAACCGTTCATTCCCAATACTCTTTAATTTTTCTGCCACAGTCATATTCCAGGTCGGTTCAAGAACATCATCATCTACATCTATGAAACTAGAGTCCAGCTTCTGACCTAGTATTTTTCCTACTGTTGTTTTTCCAGCACCTGGAGGCCCCATCAAGACAATGTTCTTATTTCCAACAAGAGAGTGCATGAAGGTCCATGCCTTCCAGGTCATGGTGAAGCTTCTTGAGAGAAACAACTTTAAATACAGATCAGAAAACACGCAGTGACATAGTAGCTTCGGGTGGCTATTCCAGCTTAGACGCAGCATCTTTTTCAAAATTCTAATTCCACCAAAAGGGAAAAAAATGCTTTAAAGGAAATAATAAATACATACTTGAGTTATATTTAAAATGATTGCTAGACATTTCTGACAGATCATTTCCTATCTTAGAAAAGCCTGATTTTGAATAAGATCACACATAGTTTGAAACATGATCAGTTCAAATTTCTCTGAATGACAAAGAGGTCAAACAGTTGACAGCTTTTTCTTTTGAAATCTGCCCAGAAAGGCAAATATTCATATGCTGCATGCAACATTTCTACTTTGAAAAACAGCCACTTATGGCAGTCTTATATAAAAAGAACTTTGTAAACATTTAAATGTGTGGCATAGCTTAACTATTATATTGGCTTAAAAACCCACCAGCAAAACAGAACAAAACTAGCAGTAACATTTTAAGTATTAGGATGAATGTTCAAAAGCAACACTGACATCAGCAGATAATGTTCTCAAAATCAATAAAAACTCCTCAGTGGCTTCTATACCAGCTCTCCAAGCTGACATTTAGAAACTACATTATATACCATCACCTATATGGCACAGTAAACTATTGATCTTGAACATAGGGAAAGGTCACTTTAAAGCTAACTGTTATAGCTTGGTAAACCTATATAATGGGACCATCAATCACAATAAAATAAGGACTGTACAGAAACTTTTTTTCTTTAAAACAAAACCCAAAAATTCAAATCACACTTCTGCAGAATGTTACACCTAACATTTCAGTTATTTTAATGAAAGCAGAATGCTACAAAACCCCTTAATGTAATTTTTAGTTTTAAAATTAATCTGCAAGGCAACGAATAATTTTGCTTAAATCAATGTGTCACCTCAACTTACCACTGGGTTTTTCTAGTAATCTTCTTTGTAGGTAGATGGCAATCTCACACACCCTCAATTGGTATCTGTCAATTGCTTTCATGCAGAAACCAGTTACCTGTTGACTGCTTCACACTTCATCTAGATGAACCAGAATAAATGCCACATCAGCAAATGCTCTCCAGAGAGCATGAATTAACAAACATGGAGCAGGTCTTTCTAGCTCTGATAAATGTCTGTGTTGCCAAGAGTGTATTCGTTTGTTTGCTCAGGGAAATCAACAACTGCATCAGCATGAATTGCAAAACAAACAGCACAGGCTATTAAGCAACATTCAGGAAGCTAAATAACCTCATATTACTTTCTTTGTTTTCAAAATTAAAGGAAATAAATTCAGAAATAACACATTGCTACCTTTTTAAAAACATGACTCTGCAATTCTGTGAATTTGCAAGGTATATATGGACATTGTTTCTAGAGAGGACACCATGTTAGCTTTCTGCAGCAAATACAATGAAAAGGTTGCAGATCTTAAAAAATGATAAAATTTATTTTTCCACTGGATTGTTCACATTTCCTTTCCCAAAGACAAGGTGAGAGAAATATCTGAAAGGGAAGATGCAATCTCCGTTTTTCATTCTTAGCCACCAGAGAAATATTTACAGCAGTGACTTTTTCACACTGGTATTAGTAATGGAGAGACAGAGGCATCTTGTGGCGAACCAGTGCTCTCCAACAGCAGTTGATCTGCACCAGTTCTGGAAGAAACAGAAAAACATCATCTCTTTAACTATAGGGGAAGCAATTTCATAAAAATAAATAGTAAAACAGTTGAAAATGCTACGCTTCTCTGCTACATAAACTAAAATAGGTTATGGATTCTCCAAGACCATTACCATTGGAATTTCCCACTGGACTCGGTAGGATTGTTTTTCGCACTGTAAAACTCACTGAGAAAAAAAAAAAGAAATAACTTTAGTTTGTTCATGAAAGTGTTTTGAAATTATTTACTGATTCAGATGTAAGTTAGATCAAGCCACCATGTAATTCAATGCCCATTCTGATGTTACAAAGGGTAGATCCATGCAAAATTGGATTCCTGTTAAAATCAATAGCACCTACATATATACCACTAAGACAAAGGTTTAACTTGTTATAGAAAATAGTTTCTGACGCAAGCTTGTCCATTTCACTAGGCCATAATGTAGAAAGCTATGTTGATTTTAGTTTAGCATGACTCAATCACTATGATTATCAATGATGGTTTATGACTGAATATTTATGTCCCAACCAACCAGATTTTTTTATTTTGCTTCAGAATTACTGATATTCCAAGAAAACAGTACTCTTGTGTAAACGACAACAATGTATTGGAATAAAACTTCCTCACACTCTTCCTTTCATATTTCACACCAGCTAACAGCTGCAAAATTTAATTGTCCTTGTTTCATTCTTCGGAGATCAATAGTCTTATAGTAAAACCAGATGACAACAAAACGTGACCTATTAATTCAGAGGGAATTTGCGTGCAATTCAACAGCATTTCCCTCCATTTCCCTTTCTATTCTTCCCGGCCAGCAAAGCAGGAATGTTTGTTTTGTCACTGGACAACAAAGTTCAGGGATGATAGTCCTATGGCAAGATCAGATCAGATCTGGTTATAAAGTCTAATTGTCAAGAGTCAGGTGTTCAATCTCTCTGTTGACTCAGTAGACAGACCAATATTTTAATGTATGTGGGGCTTTTGGAAAAAAATTGTCTTCCAACACATCAATAGACCTAACTGAGGTAAAGAAAAGGAAGGCTGAGATCAGGACTGCCTTCTTGCTTCATGTAGTACCCTTCCTAATCTTCACCAATCTGTCAAATGAGATTTTTTTTATTGACTTGGATGTATTAATCTTTGCAAGACTCAAAGATATATAAGAAGCATTGTCTTCCAGGAGACATATTCATTTCCCCCCCTCCCAAAAAAAAAGAACCTAACAAGCTAGATGTTTGGTCTCTCTTACAGCCCTAGTCAAAATGAATAGAGTACAAGACAGTGTGCCTGTAACAACCTTAGGCAAGCACAGTAGCAAGGAAAGTTACAATCCTTACAGTATCATTATTACCTTCATTATCAAAACATCGTAAATTGTTCACACTGCAGGGTTTTGTGTCAGGAGGGAGGGCACTATGTTCATTTGGAACAACTGAAGATGATTTAAGTTAACATCACCATACAAATTGGCAATGAAATGGAAAGGACATTGGGAGCATATATTGGTCAAGATGGTTACTGAAATGTCATTCCATAGTAATAGGACATAACAGTATAACATATTTTTTTCTTGGTTGCACTCCAATTTGATGGCATATAATAAAATATAGAATTGTTGCTACTGTCTTCTTCTGGGATGAATTTTTTTTTTAATTTCTTGGCCTTTTCAATAGCCCAAGATTTTTTAGTGATCATCCAAGTATTACAACACCTGACCATATTTTACAATTATAGTGTACAATTACTTTAGATTCACCAAGAACCATAGTGGAGCAGAGGTTAGAATGTAGTATTGCAGGCTAATTCTGCTGACTGCCAGCAATTTGATTCTCACCGACTCAAAGTTACTCAGCCTTCCATCTTTCCAAGGTTGATAAAATGAGGACCCAGATTGTTGGGGGCAATAGGTTAACTCTGTAAACTGCTTAGAAAGGGCTGTAAAGCACTGTGAATTGATATATGTCTTAATGTTATTGCTTATTTATTTCTTAATGTCATTTCTACTGCTTAACTGATTTGTAATTTAGATTATCTAACCACATATGTGTGATAGCAATAAAAAAATCTCAAATGAGCAACTTCATTGTATATACAAAACTAGATCGGAGTTTAACTAATATCATTAAAAAAAGAACAGCTATACACAATTCTAAATCATAAACAGGTTTTTGAATAATTGAATACATACCTGAAGAAAATAGGAGATATTTTATTTCAAATGCCTTGATTAACTGAAATAGATAGTGAAGGAAATTCTTTACCTAGTTTAATCCTCAAGGTTAAAACTACAAGAAGTATAAAATGTTAGTCTTTTATAAATGTTTTCACTTATGTACAACAGAAACTATGGGGTGGATTTGCCTTCTCTTGCAAGCAGGTCTTGGCAATTTTCCACTTGGTTAATATAACCATGGAAATTAGGAAAGGTCTAATTTCACCT
The DNA here is from genome assembly GCF_049901715.1 of Pseudonaja textilis. Taxonomy (NCBI): domain Eukaryota; kingdom Metazoa; phylum Chordata; class Lepidosauria; order Squamata; family Elapidae; genus Pseudonaja; species Pseudonaja textilis. The sequence continues at coordinate 20,026,937 of NC_142008.1, forward strand.
CTATTTGGAATACAACCCTCTTAGTTGCAATTTGTTCTTGTTCAGCTCACAATAGTAACATTTATAGTAACATATTGAATAAAACTAACACCATATCTCCTTTATTAAAACTTGCCATATACCCCTTCTTAGTAGACAATAATACAGGATATCACTCCAAAGCTTTTTCAAATTGCAAAGTAACGAAGTCTCAATAGAGGACATGGCAACATAAAGATTAATGAGGGTGGAAATACTAAACATAGTTCTGATGCATATTATTCTAGAATAAATCATTCAAAGATAAATTATTTTGATTTCTAGAATTAGGATTCAATCTCTACAATAGAATGATTTTTTCCACAAAAGTGGAAAATCTAGAGTGCTAGATTCTTCAACGAGATGAGAAAACTGTGGCCTTAAGAATACTTCTGGTTATAATTCCCATCATCTTTGACTATTAGCATATTTGCTGGAGTTACTTGATTTTAGGAGCAAAATCTGATGGGCTAAGAAATTTCTTTTTCTTTTTAAGTTTTGTTTTATTAATATAGTATATAAAAATTCCATTTCAGTCAAACAGTGTATTGTCTGGGTACAACTGTTTTTAGACAATCATAATCAGTGTTTATGATATCATTCATCATAATAAGATTAATACTGTAGTAATAATATTTTGTCTATTTTAACAAATTGCCATTTTAACATTTATCCTTTTTATGTCCCTTTCTTTCTAACTTCTGTTTTTATTATCTAGCCATCAATAAAACTAAGCAGCAACTTAGTAGTCAAGGGATAGACCATGCATGGTGGCCACAAATCCAGATATAATCTCACTATGAGAAAGATGCTAAAATGTATGGTTTTAATAAAGAATTGACAAAACTGGACCAGATACTAACTGGAACAGATGAAAAACTGATAAAGAAAATATATTTTATTTATTTTGTATTAAACTTGAAAGTGAGCAGGTAGAGGAGGCAATGATTGGGCTAAAATTTTTGGATATGCAATAGAATTAGACAAATGGAGGAAACTGTGGGATAGAAATGTTAAATTGACTATGTCAACTGCATAGAAATAAAATTTGTATAAAATATTTTACAGATGGCATTTTGCGCCAAGATTGGCGAAAATGTATAAGGATAATTTGCTAAATGTTGGAAATGTAATAAACATCTGCTTCATATTACCATATGAGGTGTCCACAAGCTAAAAAATATTGGAAAATACACACCAAGTAAAAAAAAAAAGATAAAACAGCATATAGACATGAAACCATAAATATTCTTATTGAGCATTATATCAGAAAAATATGATAGACTACACTTGATTTTACATGTATTAACTGCAGAATTGTATATGCTCAACAAAAGAAGTCTGATGAGAATGTAATTAAGAAAATATTATAATGTGCAGAAATTGATAGACTAATGTTTACTATTAAGGACAAAAAGAAACTAAATATTTTTTGACATGGAATTCATTTTATCGAGGGCTATCAAATTTTTTATGACCCTCCTGAACCAAACAGCTCTTCCGCTGTTTTAACTTGCTAAGGAGCCTCCCATGCTGGTATTTTTCCGATTCAGGCCAGTCCAATTTTATACAGTGAATAAGAAATCAAATAAAATCAAATAAATCAAATAAAAAATGACTTCGTCCATGTATGTTTCCATACATGAAACTCGCAAACCTCCACTTACTGTTGAACTACAATTCCCAGCATCCCTCCCTATTCTCTATACAGGCTGAAGCTGTTGGGAAATGAGTTTTTGTATCTTCTAAAGGGCTGCCAAGCGCTACTCCCTGCATGATTCCCACTCAGTCAAATGGTTATGAATTCTATTCATGAAAAAGGAAAGATATGCATGTCTCCCAAATTCAGAAGAAAAAGCTAAGCAAGAATATTTTCCAATGCAGATTTTTTTTTCTATGAAAACTCTCCCCTCCCTTCAAGCACCAGCTCCAGTCGAGATACATACTATTACGCATGCGCACCCTTCCACTCCAACCTCCTCCGAAGATCTACCGAACTACTTCCTATCTATCATTGTAGGCGTTCTTCCCGCAAACGCTCTTATCGCGCTTGCGCTCCGTTCCATCGAGCTCTGTGCTCCGCCCCATTCGGCCACCCATTGTTCGTTATGATTCCGGAAATGATGTCATAAAGCCGGTCCCCTCTTCTACACAAATGTGTTACCAAGCAGTTGTTTCTAGGGGCAACCAAACAGTGGGTTTGTTGCTACTCATGTAAAACTCATTCTCTGAATGAGGAAGAATTCGAATACCTTCGGAGCAAAACCCTAGAAGAGACGGGAAGGGTGGGAGGAGAGGGAGAGAAAAAATAGATTGGAGAAAAATATTTTTGGAACAGGTAAGCAGGTAGTTTGAAGTAGTGAAGAGAACTGTACTAGTTTTTGGAATTAATTTATTACATGCGTGCTTCATCTTCCCTTCAGGTGGTGGTGTGAGATTTCTACTTTGCCTCTCCCGCTTCCTCTTTTCTGCCCTAACAATCTTGTAAAGATAGGAGAGAGGGTGGCTGGGTTCATATAACATGCTAAGCCATAAAATGGTTCTTTTGTTTTGGATTGTATCCTATGAATCTAATCGTTGTTGTTTGTTAAACCATGCTATCTGGTTAAAGTGTTGTGTGAATCCAGCCAGTTGTGGGTGAAACAGAAACTGCTTTGGTTTCGAGAACCACATCTTAACATGGTATGTGAATGCTGGAAATGATTTTTCTGAGATCCCCTGTGAATTTCATAGTCCTGACTTTAGTTAGACTCCTGCCCTAGTTCAGTGATATAATTTGAATGCTATATTGCTTCTTCACCTTGATTTGAATATGTAAAGCATTCCTCTAGTGACTCAGTATATTGAGATCTCTGAGTAGCTTTCCTTGGAGCAAAGAGGGGTCTTGAGGTACTTTGAACTAGAAAGTACCTGTGCCTCTCCTCCTCCTCCTCCTGCTTATTCAGGTGATCACTATTCCTGAATATAAGCTGAATGTTCTGCATCAGATGTATAGAAAAATGAAGTTTGATACCTGGCAAGATAATATGGTTAGTCATATTTATCCCAGAGAGGTTTTATCTTGGGTGTGCCACGTAAATCTCACTTAGGCTTCTCAACCAGTATCAAGAATATGGTTTTTAATTTAACAAGTCAGAAAGCTGCCACATCTACTTAACTATATGAAGAGCCATTGGTTGGCAAAAATTATGTATACATTTGTATACAAATTATAAGTAATATATTAAGTTTTAGATGATTTAAAGTGATTGTGATTTTCTGCTGGCTAGGAAAAAAAGCGGATGATAGTGAAGGGCAGAAAATGAAGAATATGAAAGAGAAACTCTGAAAGAAAGCCAGAATGTTTGCGTATGCATGGGGATGACATGAGTATGAGAGAAAATATGACAGGTAATTTTTTTTAATAGCTAAGCAATTTAAATAATTTATTTGTAGGCCTGTTACGATGACAGCTATGGTCATGGAGGAGAGCATTTATAATCTTCTACCTCAGATTGTGGAGAAGTCTCGGATAACAGAGAAGCCTAGGTATGGGAACAAGAATCTTTCCCCTGGCTGCTGTTCTGACATGGTTTTGCATTTAACAATAACTGGTATGCTTTTTTTTTGGAGACATATGTTAAATATTACATTTTCTATAGGAAGAAACTGAATATAGGATCTCCCACCACTTAATAGGTTAGTACTGCTAATTTACCAATACCTGCATATCTCTTTTATCTACAAAAATAGAAAAACTGTTTGCACCTGCTCCTTTTAAATCAGTTTTATATACTTATTGGGGGAAAATAGAAGAAGAGTGCTTGCCTGTACATTTCAAATAAATTCTTTTGAATCTGGGAATAAACACTCCAAAAGGTGTCTGAATGAACACTATAATATTATACTATGTATTATGTTTATACAATATGCAAATTTCAACATTTTTTTTAACTTTTATTTCTCTATTTCATAGAGATCTGAAATTTTGATAATATGGATTTGATACAATATTTCTTTTGCAATGTTATTCTGAAGTAATGAACAACTCCAGCAGAATGCAACTTTCATAAAAAGCTGTGCTACTTTGTTTCTTCTTGGTGTCTTCAGGAATAAATTCCAGGAGTCAGCTTGTCTGTCAGGTCTCTTATACTAAATAGTTCTGTCAGCAGCTTGAGCAAGTGTTGCTCCAGATACGGAGAATTTCTGTCAATGTGTCATTCAATTTTATTTTCCACAAGATGCCGCTATGCTGCTAATGATGAAACTGGTTGATCTTCTCTTATGAGATGAATCTCGGAGGCAGATCAAGTTTCTTTACCCTGGCAGTGCTAATTCTGGAGACAGATGCACATTTGGGATCAATAGAGGGATAGCAAAAATTCTGTTATGAGTGGGAATAAAGCTTTCAATATGCCAAGCAATGAGAGGAATTATAAATATTCAGTGTTAGGAGAACATGAGTGGCAATTGCCTCTTACTCATACAGCCATTTACTGGCTATCAGCTTGGGTTGGGTAAATGGCAAGGGAATTATAATCCGGCATTGTGGTTGCCATAAAAAGAGAACATGAACTAGCGGTGTCATTCATATCTCAACAATTGTCTTTCTTGTTTATCTGTATCCCACCTTTAGTATATTTACAAATAACTCAGGGTGGCAAAAAATTCAACACACCTTCCTAATCCAATATTCAACAACTCTGTGAGGTAAGGTTGAAAGAGAGTGACTGGTCCAAAGTTGCTTCATTGGCTTTCATGGCTAAGGCAGGACTTGAACTCACAATCTCCCATTTTCTAGCCTGGTGTCTTGGTCTCTAGACCAGACTGGCACTCTCTATATAAAGAGCCAACTGGCCAGTGAAGGAAAAGCACTTTTTTCCATGCACACATCTCTTCTGGAAAAAAATATATCTGACCCAAGGAAAAAATTAGTGGGTTTCGATGCCACTTGCCAGTACTGGAAAATCTGAGTAGGTTCCACAGCTACCCAGCATCTGCCTAGACTCTTATCTGGGGCAGTTTCTTCTCCTGAATGTGATGCTGCTCAGCAGATACTGGATCATATAGTGACTAGCTGCCATTTGAGATCTTATACAGAAGTCCTTCTCCAACTAACAAATACTGTGCTTAATTGGATAAGTGGACTAGATATTAATATATTAAATACTTCATGTATTTTAAAATGTAACCTATAGTGTGTGTGTGTGTTCCTTAAATCTTACAAATCTTACAAAATTGATTACATATCTCCATCATATACCTACCATAGAATTATGTATTCCTTCTGTTTAAACTTATTATTGATGTTCATGGGCTCTATACCTCTGAGCTGCAGCCCAGTAGTGGACTGTGAGCTGTTTGTAACTAGGTCATGGAAATGATGGGCAAACGTGTGTGCATGCACATGCATCCCCACTTGAGTGAGCAGCAGGCAAATGCATGTGTGCTCCATTTGCATGAGCGGCAGGTACGTGTATACACGCTGCTCTTGCAAATGGAGTTGCACTTGAGCACATGCTTGCCATCATTCGATCACGGAACCATCCCCTCTCCCCACCCCCCACCCCTGGTTCGCAAAGTTATAAAGGTTGGGGAACTCTGCTCTATGCCATACACTAAATAAGTAAATATCTCCAGTGAGTGATGTTCTCTGGGCAATTTATAATAGAGAATATAGAGCAAGGGTGTCAAACTCAGCTTAGAACTGGCCCGTGAGGCCATCCTGGAAAGACTGGCCCATGGTGGCTCCGCCAGTGAAAACAGAGCTCAGGAGGCACAGCCCTCCCAGACTTTGTTTTCAGTCATGTTGGCATCTTGCAGCCCTCTACCAATTAAAATGGAGCTTGGCAGCCCATTTTCGCTGGCAGAGCACTTGGGCCACCACTAGTGCCCCTGACATGAGTGATATCAAGCCATGCCTACCCTGGCCACACCCACCCTAACCCTCGAGGTCGAACACAACCTTGATGCATCTCTCAATGAAATCTAGTTTGACATCCCTGATATAGAGGCTGGTTATATGTAGCATAATGTAATTTGCTTGGCTTGGGCTTACATCAAGCCAAACAAACTACTGGAGCTTCTTTACACAGGCAACATGACTGTTATAATTAACCCAACTATTGTTTGTAAAACAGATTTTATGGCTTTGCAAGTTATAACTATTAATTCTGCCAGCTGTAGTAGTTTAAATATATGGGTTCAACTTTCGTCCCAAAAGAGTAGTATTTCTGTTTTAGGAATTGTGATGCTGGAACTTGTTAAATAAAGGGATAGGCAATAATCCCTATAGTGTTGATATGACTTTGGAATCCTGAGGTTAGTTTAGGTTACTGAGGTTATTGAGATTAAACTACATTTTTATTAAAGGGGATTTATTAAAAAACCAATTAACTATCTTTTTCCTTCTTGAAGCTGAATAAGAGTATTGCAAGCTCGGAGAGAAATTAATTATAAATAAAATTTGATGTTAATTCAACAAATCATGGCATCAGAGTTTAAAAAGCATTGCCCATTTTTCTTATTTTTCCTCTGCCATTTAATATATGTGAATTATAAAATGCATAATCATTGTTTTAAACAAAAATAAATTCAGAACCATATTGTTCATCGGAATCATTTTGAACTTTTAAAGGTGCAATATTCAGCAATACAATTATCTATGGAATAATGGAATCTTATCTTCTGCTGACTTTAACTTTTTTTGTCGATTTTGTCTCTCTCTTTATTAAAGTTTTGTATCAGCATTTAGACCATATGTGAAACGTGCAATACAGCAAAGTAAATCACAATGGAAAACAATTGGACCCCCAAAAGTCCAAGTGCCCTCTCCAAAAAACTTCCTTCAGAAACATTCAAAAGAACCAAAGTTACCAACAAGTATGTTTTTGACATAAGAATATTTGAAGGCATTTCGCCATTTTTATTTTGTATTTTATTTTTAATATGTAGGACTGGTATGTTCCTTTTCTTATGATTTTTGAAGGGAAAATCTGTAAGCTAATGAAATGATTACAGAAACATAGTAAGTGTTCCAGACACCTGCTATATTTGCATTCCAATTCATTGTGAAGCACAGTTTGGACAACAAAACAAAGTGGTGCACAACTCTATTAATCAGCCAGTCTTCTTCACAAAGGGGGAAGGGGGTAAGAAACAATCTCCTCTAAATGCTTTTCAAGAGAAATTCCAAAAACCTGGTCTTATAATATAAGTTAGAAGAGAAAAATCATTCTAGAGGTACAGTATTGTACCACATTTTTCGGTAGAATTTAAAATGTTGGGATGAATTCTGAAGATTGCCATTTTTAAGAAAAATATGGCTGCCACGAGTGTGACTGGTTACAAAACACCCAAAAAAGGAAATTAGTGTTTCCTTGTCTTTCTGAGCAAGTAGACTCCTTTCTGAAGAAATATGTTATATTGTACATGGCTGCAAAATAAGGAACAGCAGGAAAAAATAGCATTGTAGATTAAATAAACACTGATTGATGCGTATGTGCCATTTATTGATAAATTCAAATTTATAAGTTTCATTTTAAGTAGTTTTTATTTTGTAAAAAAAAATAAAAATTGAAAATTGTAAAAAAAATTAATGTTGGAAAATGTCTAAATATAATTTTGTGGATTGCTATTTTTCTGGAAAAGAAAAAAAAGATCAACGCACTAAAAAAGCAATGGAACTAAGTGTGCCCAAAAGAACAGATCATCCAATAATGGGAGTTCAGTGTACAAGGAATTTCATAAACACAAATACAAGTAATGCTATCATGGCAGTGCCCAAGAAACCATTACCAGTTTATGTAGACAGAAGGCAAGGAGACAGATTTCTTCTGGAAACTTCAGGTCTTGTTCCAAAATATCTCAAGAAAAAGGTAGGTTTGTACAGAGTTGGAAAAAAAATGGAGCTGAAAAATATAGGTAGTCCTCATGTTACAACAATAGGTGTAGTGACTGTTTGAAGTTACAACAACACTGAAAAAAGAAACTTACAACTGGGCCACACACTTAGGATTATCACATGATTCCAAATTGGGTGGGATTCAATTTTTTTAACAACCGGTTCTGTGGGCGTGGCTAGGTGGATGTGACAGGATGGGCATGGCTTCTTTTTTTTTGCATCACCCCCCCCCCCCACCAGGGTTTTTTGCCACCTGGGCTTCAGGGAAGCCTCCTTGGGGGGGGGTGTTTTTGCTCCCAAGAGGCTTCCCTGGGACCCAGGAAAGCAAAAAATGGAGCACAGGGGGAGCACACAGCACCCCCACCCCCACACTCCAGTTTTGGGCCTCCTGGGCCTCAGGGAAGCCTCCTGGGGGAGGGCATTTTTGCTCCCAGAAAAACAAAAAACAAAGCGCAGGGAGCGCATGCAGCATTCCGCATGCTCTGTTTTTGGGCCTCAGGGAAGCCTCCTGGGTGAAGCAGTAAGACAACGAGGGGGATCCCAGCATAGCTGATCATCAGAACAGCTGATCATTGGGAGGGAAGAAAAAACCTTAAGGAGTGACTGGGCGAGGGGGAGAATGTCAGGCATGTGTGTGATGTCGCGCATGCACGATAAGGACTGGCTGGGTGGGGAGAGGAGGGTGGAGTAGAGAGGGGAGGGGCCAGTCAGGGGCATGATTTGACGATTCTCCGAACTGCAGAATCGTAACAATCAGTTCTATAGAATTGGTCCAAACCGGTAGAATTCCACCCCTGATCAAAATACAGGCACTTGGCAACTGGCATCTATTTATAACAATTGCCAGCATTCCCAAGATCATGTGATTACCATTTGCAGCCTTTCAGATGACTTCTGAAAGCAAGATTAGTGGAGGAAGTATAATTCATTTAATGACTGTGTAATCAATTGCAGTGATGCCATTCGCTTGGCAATTGTGAAAATAAAGATTGTAAATTGGGCATGACTTAATACCTGCCTTAGTTAACAGTAAAAATTCTAGCTCCTCTTGTGGTAAATCAAGGGCTACCTATATAGTTGGTATGTTTGTATACCCAGAAACAGATTTTGACTGTGAAATTCTGTCCATGTTTATTCTGAAACCCATTGAAATCAGTTAAGTTTACTTCTCATTAAGCATGCAGAGGATTGCATTGTGCAATTCCCAGGAACCATTGAAATTATTTAATTAATTCAATATGAATAGTGTAGTTAACTGATTTGTTTTTAGGGAATGCCAACTCTACTATTATGACTATATAGGCTGATCTTACTTTGAAAATTTAACTTTGATATTCACATGTTCACTGGAATGGATTGAACTGCATTCTTAGTCCAAAATGGAAGAGTTGTGTTACATATGAAAACTGTATGCTTTTTAACAGTTACAAAATGTATTTTTCTTATAGGATTATGGAGTGATTCCAAAATATGTAATAAAGCGAAATGAAGATACAAAAAAGGCTCAGGAAGAATATGATGCCTATGTCAGGGAGACTCTCAGACAAAAAGCCATGAAACGGCTCACAGAGGAAGAGAGAGAAACTCTTTTAGAGGTAATGACTTGAGAAATACTGCGACTGAGATGGGTACAGTTTCGCTAGATGGAGCTCTAAAATTGTTCTATGTTGTTATGTTCTGATAAATGCCAAGTAGGTAGGAGCGTTACCATGTTGATTTGAAAAATGAATCGTTTGCCTTTAAACTTTTCATTGTATGCGTATTTTGTAGGAGATGTATGTATGTATGTATGTATGCATACATACATATACACACAAATTTTGTGTGTGTGTGTATAGGTGTTCTCAGCATTCTTTAGAAAGAATGCTGAGAGCAACAAAGATTATTAGACCAGATACACACACACACACCACATTTTGTGTTTGTGTGTATCTCTCGTCTAATAATCTTTGTTGCTCTTCTCAGCATTCTTTCTAAAGTCTCAATATCTTTTCAATATTGTGGTTACCAAAACTGGACACAAAATTCCAAGTATGGTCTTATGAAGGCATTATAAAGTAGTTCTAACACTTCATTTGATCTTGATTCTGTTCCTTTGTTAATGCAGTGTAGTGCAGTCTAGGACTGCATTGGCTTTTTTGGCAGATGCATCACATCACTGGCTTATATTTAAGTGATTGCCAACTAGGACTCCAAGATCCTTCTCACAGTTGCTACTATTGATCCAGGTATCTATACCTGTGTCTTTGGTTTTTCTTGCCTAAATGTAAAACTTTTCTCACCATTACATTTTTATTTTGTTAATTAGGAGGAGTGTTCAAGTTTATTGAGATCCTTCTGTATCTTGAGCCTGTCTTTTAAAATGTTGGCTATTACTACCAGCTTGGTGTTGTATGCAAATTTGATGGACTCCCCTTTTATCCCCTAGTCTAAATCATTCTCATCCATTCTCTCTCTCTTTATCTCTCTTTTAGAGATCTATCAAATTTTGCTAAACACATTTTAAAAATGTTTGATTGCAAACATAGTACTTCTGGGCTATGTTTCTCTGCTACTTATTAAAGTAGACTTTATTTAGGATTCTGTGAAAGCCTGGAAAAATGTACAACTTGATAAAAAAAATTTTAAATTTTTATTAATGCGATGTTTCTGAACCTTGGCAATTTTAAGCTATATGCACTTCAACTCCTGAATTCTTCAGACAGGAATAATTTTCCCATGCTAGCTAGGGAATTGTGGGAGTTGAAGTCCACATAGCTTAAAGCTGCCAAGATTCAGAAACACCGCATTAGTGCAACTCTTATTACCAACATCTCTTTTTTCAGGCCACACGGAAACCTGAAAAAAGGTGCTGTTTTTAGCATTTAAAAGAAATGTTGAATAATACAATCTTTCCTGAGAATGTAGGATTACAGCCTTTGTGCATTTTTAGATACTTTACTGCAATGATTCTCAAACTGGCCCATTTTAAGGTTGCCTCCTAGAATTTTGGGGATCAAAGTCCACATATCTTAAAGGGGCCCAGTGTGAGAAGCACTCCTTTACTGCATTCTAATTCTTCTTTTCTTTTTTTCCATGTAGGGTCTCAAAACGAACTGGGAGGAGGTGCATCAGGCATTCCAAAACCTTTCAGTAGAAATAGATACATTACCCAAGAAGCTTTACAGAGAAAAGCTGGAAATAGACATGAAACAGTTGGAACATGATATTCAGACAATTGAGAAACACAAAGTTATTTACATAGCAAACAAATGAGGGTGTCTTTTGAGGATCATTTTTCTGTGAGATAGTTTACTTTCAGTGGAAATATAAATTGCATATATAAGTAGAAAACTATTTGAGGTTTTAAAATCTTTGTTAAAATTTATCATATTTTACATTTTGTTTCCTTTTAGATGATTATTTTTTCAATAAAGGCATATTTTTCTCCAAAGTATTTGGTTGCATGCTATTTTTAAAAAGTCTTTCAAGGTTTCCAGGGTCTTTGTTATATAATTCAAAGAGGATGAAAAATAATAGCAGATAGGAATGATTTACCAGACAGTTAATAGTGATAAATGTTCATTAAAGTACTAAGTAATTCAGTGAATTATTTAGTTTTCAAATCATTTTATTTAGCTTGGTATGCAGACTACTAAAATCATTTTTGTGTTTGCTTTTACTGTAAACTACCCAAATGAAAAAAACCAAGTAAAATTAATAATTAAAATTACAAGTAGTCCTTGACTTATAACCATTAGTTTGGCAAGTTACAACTGCACTGAAAAAGGTGATTTGTAGTCAGTTCTTGCACTTACTAGTATGGCAGCAACCCATGGCCACTTGATCAAAATTTGGGCACCACGCAACTAGTGTTTACATGGTTTTAGCATCATGAAGTCATATGCCACCTTCCCAGCAGGGTTCTAACAAGGAAAGTCGGGAGGGGGAGGCAGATTCATTTAACAATTGCATGATTCATTAAAAAATGCAGAGATTTGCTTAACAATCATGGCAAAAAGGTTGTAAAATTGGGCACAAGTCACTTAGCCATCGCCTTGAAAATTCTGGTACGATTGCTGTAAACTGAAGGCTACCTAAAAGTCAAAATCATCAATGGAAATCTTGTAGAAAAGCATGTTTCAAAAATCTAATAGAGATGCCAGGGTTCACAGAACCGGCATAGCAATAGAAAAAGCTAAATTTATTCAAGTTCAGTGTGTATATGTGTGTGTATTAGTCTTTATTTTGGAAACATCTTTTGGGGGTTAAAAATACATATATAGTGAAATATAACAACCCAAAATTCAAATCAATTAATTTAAAAATCTAATGGAAAGTACAAGCAGAATATTAGTAACTCTCTGAAATTGGAGCATCATTATGACAACCATATTATCCATCTGTCACCTAAAACTCTCGTAAAAAACTCTATTTGTATCTGGAAACAAGACAGTGATTGAGCCAAACTGATTTCTATAGAGAGATTGTATTGCAAATAAGAGGACCATAAGAAATGAATGTCTTTGCTCGAGCCCGCACTTGAATTCATGCAAACTAAGAATCACCAAAGGTTTATCTGGGAAAGAATGGCTTAAAGCAGTCCTGCAAGTTTTTCGGTTCCATACACTTTAAAATACACATAAAAACCTGCCAACCAATAAAGGATACATAATGGAGATATGCTTTGTTCTTGGTGATGAACATCAGCAAATAAGTGGAGCTAAACATTCTATACCTACTGTACTTTCCAAGTAGTGTTCAGAGGCAAACCCACATGGAGTGCATTGCAGTAATCCAAGTTTGAAGAATGATTAAGCATGTATTAACTGTTGTGCATTACTTCCATCCCTGCAAAATTCTTTCCTGTCATAGCTTTCATCTGCTTACCCAACAGTAGCACGACGAGTAGACTTCTGTCATTGGTAATACTTAAGAGACAACATGGGCTGATAACTATAATGAATATACAAACACTGGACCTGACTAACAGTGTTGCTGGTTTGGTCCAGAGTGATGATGATGATGCATAACTGAGCATCATCAACACATTGATGGTCCTTAACCTGAACTTATAATCAATGGCTTTGTTAATTGATTACGTGCCTTGAAGTTGATTTGACTCTTAGTGAAGATACAGATTTTCTTCAGGATGATTTGTGCCCAACATTGTCTTTCACATTGACATGAATAAGTAGGTGGGAAGCATCAATCCCTGTAGCACTCCTAAGTGAATAGGCTTTGAGCCAATCTCCACCTCTACTGATCGGAGCAGCCGATCAATAAAGAATTACTGCAGTAATGCCCCCAACTGCACCTTCATAGTTGATCCAAGATACCACAGTAAGTGTTTCTTAAGGCAGCTGAGAGTGCAAAAATCACCGGGGGGCATACTCCATTCATCCAGGCCTGACAAATGTGACTAATGCAGTTTTTCCTTCAAGCCCAGGCCCAAACTTAGAAAGGTTTCCTCTACAGAACCAGTCCTACCGCCTTGAGAAATGCCTTAAAAATGAAGGTTATAGAGTTGCTGATAACAATACAATACAGCCAGCTTCTTGAGGAGGAAGTATGATACCACTTTCTTCAAGGCTGCACCTCTCATAGTGAGATACTGACCTTTTTCCTGATCTAACTCATCATACCCTTGCCAGCTCCATACAGGAGTCTGCAGGATGCAGAGGCCACAGTAGAGACCTCAATATTTCTTGAACTCACCCACTCACTCCATTGCAAATTACGTAGTCAGATTTCTTGCATTTGGAAAATCAGCAAGGTCAGACTCTTTGTGCAATAATAAGCCATATTTTAAGGAAACCATCATCCTCATCATCCTCATTCTGGTACAAACATTTTTTTCAAATAGCTTCGACCTACTAACTACAAAAGTATAACTAGTATAACACATAACTATGAATATAATTGATAGTCAAAATTCATATAAAAGCTAGATCAAACATTCCTACAAAACAATGAAAATAGGGGCAATAAGGAATGCAGCCAAAAGATGCAGGGATTTTAGGATAGTGGCCGTTTTCCATTTACCTGTGCTATTTAAAGCATGCTACCTTTGATTCTGGTGACAATATACAGCTGTCATGGTAGAGAGCAATAGCTTATCTCCATTAATTTGTTCTGTTTTCTTTCAAAATAATTCAACAGTTTAACTAAGATAACCACATGTCTAAATTTTTGTGACAATATCCTGTTTTCACTGCAATAATTCTCTGGTAGGGAAAAATGACCTTGGAAATATCTAGGATTTGTTTATAGTAGCAATAGTAGCAATGGACATTTATTTTTTTATTTTATTTTATTTATTTGTCAATTGTTTACGAGATAAGTAAAAGTGTATACATAATTATGAATACATGAAATGAGTACATATAAGAAAAATAAAAGAAAAATAAAAGAAACAATAGGACAGGGACGGTAGGCACGTTGGTGCGCTTATGCACGCCCCCTACAGACCTCTTAGGAAAGGGGTGAGGTCAATAGTAGACAGTCTAAGGTTAAAGTTTTTGGGGTTTGGGGAAGAAACTACAGAGTCGGGTAGAGTATTCCAGACATTGACCACTCTGTTGCTAAAGTCGTATTTCCTGCAGTCAAGCTTGGTGCGGTTAACCTTGAGTTTGTATCTGTTGTGTGTTCTTGTGTTGTTATGGTTGAAGCTGAAGTATTCATTGACAGGTAGGACATTGCAATGTATGATTTTATATACCATGCTTAAATCAGACCGAAGACGGCGTAATTCAAGGTTTTCTAGTTCTAGAATTTCAAGTCTGGTGGCATAAGGTATTCTACAACGAGTAGAGGAGTGGAGAACTCTTCTTGTGAAATATTTCTGGACTTTCTCAATTGTGCTAATATCAGATACGTAATGTGGGTTCCAGACTGATGAGCTGTATTCGAGTATTGGTCTAGCAAATGTTTTGTATGCTCTAGTTAGTAGTGTGATATTACCAGAGAAAAAGCTACGTAAGATTAGGTTAACAACTCTTAATGCCTTTTTGGCTATGTAGTTGCAGTGGGCACTAGCACTTAGATCATATCAGGAAAGATTCAAGCAAAGGTTCCCATGGTTCAAGGAAAGGCTCCTGTTGCCTCCTGATTGATGAGCAGAAGGAGAGAACAGATAGCAAACATACGGCTACCTGGCCCCAAAGCACCAGTGGAAGCATTATGGGGGCTGAGTGGTCTACTAAATAGCATGATGTTTCAGGTAGCTTCAAAATAACTAAACTAAAATTATCATTGGTTTTACAAATGGATATTTTTTCATAGCAAATGTTGATTTAAGTGGCAGAGAATTTTAATTTTATAACCATTTATAGCATTTTATATATTTTTATATACAATATTATAGCCTATAAATATCAGATTTTTAATTTCATAATGGTCAATGCTTTATAATTGCAAAATATTTTAATGCTGAAACACTGTAGTCCCAATTTTCAGTCAATGTTTCCTTCAGAATCACAGGTTTTACTCATAAGATGCTCTTTCATAGCAAATGCTAATTTAAGTGTCAGAGAAATTTTATTTTATAACCAGCATTGGCCTATAAATGTCAGAATTTTAATTGTTTAATGGCCAATGGTTAAGAATTGCATGTTTTGATGCTGAAACACTGTTCTAGTCCCAATATTCATTCAATATTTATAATTTTTTTGCTTTAGCCAATAAAACCAGCAAACAAATCAATTTATTTATTTATTGTTTTGTTTGTTTGTTTGTTATTTTGTCAAGAGCTTACAATATAACAGAAACAAGAACAAACATAAGTTTAAATACAAGAAATAGGAACTTAATAATTGGGGACAATAGGACAGGGACGGTAGACACGATTGTAATAATTATGCTCTTATTCATGTTTAAGCATAAATTAAGCATCACACTATTTTAAAGTCAATGTTTGGCACATTTGTCCTATATAATTTTGTTTTGTTTTTTTTAATTTGGAGGTAGCTTGAACATTTGGAAGGGCAAGCTACTTTGAATCATGATAGATTTGGTGTCCCTTTTCAGACGAGCATGCTGGATCACTCAGAAACTTAGCAAAGGCTGCTCTGAGATTATACGTTACTCCAAGAGTACATATAATTGCTATTTTTGAAATATTGCTTCAGTTCCATATACTAGTTCTTGTTCATTATTGCGATGGATTTTTGGGTTTGGGCTTACTGCTTCCAGAGTAGCAAGGCTGATTCAGTCCCAGAAATGTAAGTGAGCTAATGAATCATTAGCTGAGTCTTTGAGACAAGCATATGCTACAGGTACTACCCTTAGATATTAATGCTTTGCTATATCTATCCGATTAGTGCTTGAAGTTTGGAGGGCAACATCAATACATTTTGCACATTAAATGTGCATTTTATAAAATAACTGATAGTACTATCCAGACTGGTTTTCTTTTTCAAAAGTTTAAATATGATAAGCCTTTCTGAACTATCCTTTTATTGGTCCTCATTCAATGTCATTGTATGTCTCTGAATTTTCAATGCTGCAAAGTATAAAATTATCTCATTTACCATGCTTGGTTCTATAAAACTCTATCATGTCTCCAAGGTATCCTTCCTAGGCCCTCCGGATTTCAATGCTGTATTTTCACTGTAGGAGAAGTGTTCTAGACCAGGGGTCCCCAACTCCTGGACTGGGCCTTGTGACTTTCAGAACTGGGCCACGGAAGTGGCAGGCAAGTATGTGTATGCATGCACGCATCCCTACATCCCCATTTGCACAAAGCCAAAAAGTTGGGGAACTCTGCTCTTAACCAGTGGAATAGCTTGCCTTCAGAAATTGTGGCAGCTCGATAACTGGAGGTTTTTAAGAAGAGACTAGACAGCCACTTATCTGAATAGTATAGATTCCCCTGCTTGAACTGGACTAGAAGACCTCCAAGGTCCCTTCTAGATTCTATTCTATTCTGTTGTTCTGTTCTGTTCTGTTCTAATTCTATTCTATTCTAAACCCTTAATCATCAGAAAGTATATACAGCTAGTCCTCTACTTACAACCATAATGGAATCTGTCAATTACAGTCACAAATTTGACGGCTATGACGTGAGATGCTTACGATTGCCTTGCTTAATGACCCCAATCCCTACTCTTCCTGGTGCAGTCATTAAGTAATTGTGTGGGTCGTTAAGCAGAATGCCTCAGGGGTAGGGGAAGCCCTAGGAGGCCTAGCACAGGCCCAAGCCTGTAATGAAGGACCACCCCACTTCACACATGGCCTGTCATGGGCATCCCAAGGCCTCCCCTACCCCCTGAGGCACCCCATGCTCTGCTTCTCTCCCCAAGCTGCAGGCCTTAGGCCTACTTACCCATTCCACTGGATCCCCACAGGCCATGGGCTTCCTTTTCCACCCCACAGGGTCCCTGCAGATGTTCCACCAAGAGGCTTTCCTCCTACACAAGGAGGCCATGTGATGCCATCCTAAAAGCAGAGACCATTTTTGGAGCAGCCACAATGAATTGCAGTTGCTCGCAAAAGACACCCGCTTCCAGGACAGTGCCCTGTGGCCTCCAGGGAGGTCAAAAAGCACAGTGGCCTAGTCTCCTTCCCCAACAAGAGATTAATTGCAGTGCTCCCAAAATAGCACTCACTTCAGAGATAATACATGTGGAGGGAGCTGAACAGCGGAACGGCTACTTCTGGAAGGAGATCTACCAAAAAGGTAGAAGGAGAATGCAGGAACCAATGAGGTGGGAAATAGGCCCCAAACCTGCGAAGACCCAGTAGGACATAATGGGGGGTGGGTGGGGTGGAGGCAGAGAGAATGCACTGCATTGTCCTTCCAGTCAGATGTACAGTAAGGGGAGCTTGCCAAGTGCCTAAATTTTATTCCCATGACCATGGAGACATTGCAGTAATTGTAACTTCAGGCAAAGGTCATAAATCCCTAAATTCAGCACTATCATAATTTCAAATGGTTGCTGAAGAAATGGTCATAAATTGAATTACTACTGTATCCTAGTTCACACATTGCGTTAGGCATGCTTTATTTAATTACATTTTGTTCAGTGAACTTCAGCTACCAGTTTCATGCAAGCTACTAAATCATAAATCCAAGTTTACAAACTGTGGTGGCTCGACTCACCTAAATTAAAATTAGAGAAGACACATTTTAGTATGCGTGTACACTAATCACAGCTATGTTGAGTCTGAATCAAAAATGAACCTGAATAATTCTACATAGAGGACTTAGAAACTCACGACAGAAAGCTATCAAAGTACAATGGCTACTGGGACAGATTAATGCAGAGTTTTCACTCTAAGAACATATAACCAAGTTCAGTGATGATATTTTGAACACATTATGTGAAAAGCTAGCTTTCTTGAAAAATCTATAATACTGAGAAATGAGTAAAAACTAGAAGAGGATGACTAGTAGCAAAGTGGATGGACTTCATTACAGCAGCATTGTTGGAAGACATGGAGGGCTAAATTGGGAGCACATCATTCTGGAAAAAATCTATGGGGTTGCTGAGAGTCAACACTGATTTGATGGCACATAGTCATCAATCAATTCTTATAGAATACCTTCTTTTATTATATTGATTATTATATTGATTATAATGGCAAAGGCTTCTTTTGTCAACTTCAGGCACAATGAAGCATCTATCAAAGCTGCTCTCATTCCATTTTAAACAGACTGTGTATTCTTTCGTGAAGGTCATCAGTATTGCTGATTATAGAGGAAAAAAATGTCATAATGAAAACCATTTGAGCTACAGACACAAGGCAAACATTCTTATTCAATTCTCCCTCTCCAGGAAGTTGGACAAAATACATTCTGAGAATTCAAAGAATGTCACTCCATTTATATTTACATATAGAACTGCCAGGGATTGGAACTGGTTCATTTGTCCTATTATTATAGCAAAAGAATAAATGTGAGTAAACTTTTATTTGGGACTCATCAGAGTGTCATATATTTCATCTTCTTTAAGGGAATGCTAAGAAGTTGTAAAGTTTTACAGAGTTTAATGCCCTCTGTTTTGCTTGGTTTATTTTGACTCATACCAGTTTAAGACAGGTCATTAGCAAGGCTAGCTGAACCATAAAGGCAAGGCTAGAGCTAGCCTGTGGCTTGCTGTAGGCTGTAAATCAAAGCCAAATAAACCATGCTATAATTCAGTACTGTAGTGAAATGCAATTTGTCCAGCGAGGCCTCGTGTACAATAAGCAGGTCAAAGATCAATTCCACCTGTGGTTTATTCAACGAACCAGCCTTTGCCACTCCAAACGCCGATCCGTTTCTAGGAAGGCGAGAAGAGCGAGGCAGGGTCCGCGGAATAGGAGACCAGGCAAATTTAATCCTGGCTCAAACGTGATTAGAAGCGAGGCTTTGCCTCTACCTCATCCCCCTAAGGAGGAAGAGGCGAGCCAAACCTGAGCTAAAGGGCTCGGCCGGGGATCGAGAAGAGGGAGAAATCGCACCCAAGCAACTAGGACCTGCTGCACAGATTTTCCCTCCTCGAGTTGGTTTGCTTGACAGTCGCTTCTTCTTTCCTCCAGCCTGAGCGCGGCGCAGCCGCTGCCTTCTCCTCCTCGACTCCTACGGCTCACCACATCCGATCGGAGCGAGAAAGGAGGCTGGGCTCAGCGCTCACGTTTTCCTCCCCCTCCTTCTCCTCGCCTCTCTATTCTCCCTCCTCAAGGCTTTGTCCAGCCCCTTGTGAAGATGGCGGGGCTGAGCAGCAGGACTAGCGTGGCAGAGGCGCCGAGAAGCAGCGGCCGAGGGTCGTGGTAAATGAAAATTCCCCCCTCCCGGATCGGCCTGCCGTAATAGCTGTTGCAGGCGCGATAGCCAGCCCGGCTCCCCTCCCAGTCCCTTCAGCACCCCGCCATCCCGCCCGACCACGCTTCGCTCACCTGACACCCCCTCCACTTCCCCCATCTTCCTGGACTTCAACCTTTGCTTTCTCCCGCCTCGGTCGTTAGTTTAAATGACCCCGGGGGCTTTTTAGTATTTATTTCATCGTTAGGGTACCCAGAATGAAAGCACGTTTGAACCGAAAGGGAGCTATCTCTATGAAGCCACGCGCTGGGGATAAGTTCCTTGCCACGAGTGGGATGGCAGGTTTTAACAATTGCATTGCCCGCTACCCAACCATGGAAGGCGAAAGGGCTTGTTTTTTTCCCGGAGAAATTGGTAGCCTGGGGTTGCGGACTTTTAACTACAGTAACAGCATAGAACGATCTCGATCCTCTTCCTAACTGAGTGTCACACGATCGTCTTGTGGGCACGAAAATCTTTCACCGATTCCCTCCATAGTGAATATGATTTGGAATACGACGATAGCAGAGACACGTCACCCACCCACCCCGCTCCCCTCTCCCGTCCCTTAAAAGCCACGCATTCAGGATCTGCATTCATGCATCACTTTAATCGCATCAGTTCTGCTAAAGGGATTATTTGCACGGCTTCCCTCCCCCGCCCCCCCCCCACTTCCCCCATGATCTGGAGGAGTTACACGTGATACAGTGTTGTCCTCTTGCGTAATTGGTATAAAGCTTATGAAAAGAGGTGGAACCATTCTTGGGGTTCCCCCCCCTCAATTCATTACACTGATTGACCTGAATAAAACAATCCTACCTTCAGAAAGATGTGGGTGGAAGATTGTACTGTTTTTTAGAGAGATGATTTGAAGGTTCTTTAGAAAATGCTTATAAAGGGGCATTATAGCTTTAATACCATAAGTGCTTCAGTATTCAATATACGTTGACTTCTTAAATAATAAATATGGCTACCTCCTGAACACATGAATCACAGAGTAAAATTCATATGTGTTTATTTAAAAGTAAACACCCTTATGAATGGACCATATGACCAATGCAGCTTTGTTAACTTGGAGGGGAGAATAGCAAGGAATATTGGGGATATTAATTGTTTAAAAATTCCTAAAAGAATACACTTTTATAATACCTCTCAGAAAACTGCAGTGTAGACAGAAGGAGTAAAATTTGACTCAAATGTATTGTGACAGGTAGTCCTTGACTTATTATCATTCATTTAGCAAATGTTTGAAGTTACAGTTGCCCGGGAAAAAATGACTTGTGACCACTCCTTGCACTTATATCTGTAGCCCCATGGTCATGTGATCAAAATTTGGGCACTTAGCAACCAGCATGTATTTATGATTTTTGCAGGGTCCCAGGGTTATGTGATTGCCATTTGAAACCTTCCCAGACTGCTTCCAACTAGCAAAATAAATGGCGGAAGTGAGATCTCCTTAATGACCATGTGATTCACTTAACACTACTGTGATTCATTTAACAACCATGGGAAAAGATTGTAAATGAACTGTCTTGTTTAGCAATGGAAATTATGGACAAAATGCTAAGTCAAGGATTGAACTTCTTTTAATGTGGCTAAGAGGTATGAAATTGCACTGTCACATGATTTAAATTATAAAACCGGCCAGATGAGAAGCAGCTATAGAAAAGGGGAGAATATTCTCATTTTTTTACCTCAGAAGAATCTTGTTTTGTTTTGCAAAAAAAAAAGTCTCTTCTAAAATACAGGTAGTCCTCTACTTACAACCATTTATTTAGTGATCATTTGAAGTCACAGTGGCAGTGAAAAAACTGACATGATTGTTTTTCACACTTATGATTGTTGTAGCATCTCCTTGGTCGTGAACAAAATTTGAATACTTGGCAGCTACCATTTATGACGATTGCCATGTCATGGAGTCATATGATCATCTTTTGCAACCTTCAATAAGCAAAGTCAGTGGGGAAGCCAGATTCACCATGTTACTAAATTAAAACCTACAGTGATTCATTTAACTATGGCATTAAAGGTCATAAAATGAGGCAAAACTCACTTAACAGTTGTCTCGCTTATAACATAAATGTTGCACTCAGTTGTGGTCGTAAGTCAAGGACTATCTGTATAGTGCTTAGGACTAACTGTGCTGTGCAAACCTTTTGCTCTGAAATGTATAAAATTTAAATGCACCTGATTGATTTGTTGACAGAACAGATCAGTCCTATGTGCGCTTCTAAATAAGCCTCACTGTACGCAGCAGGAGTTGCTTCTGGGTGAATATTCTGTAAACGCGGAACTATGTTCTAGCTTTG
Source organism: Pseudonaja textilis (assembly GCF_049901715.1). Lineage (NCBI taxonomy): Eukaryota > Metazoa > Chordata > Lepidosauria > Squamata > Elapidae > Pseudonaja > Pseudonaja textilis. The sequence goes on from NC_142008.1 coordinate 20,048,910, forward strand.
GTAACATGTTGTTGCTGGCATTAAAATATAAGGTAGAGGATGATAATTAAACTTTAAGTCTAAGGTTTTTTTTTTTACCCAACATATACATTTGAGAAATACGCTGTAGCCTTTTTAAGAGTCTGTCTAGTAATTTGGGGGGAATAGCAATAGGATGGGAAGCCCCAGATTCAAAGATAGATAATTCTTGACTTAAAATGGCAATTGAGCCCAAAATTTCCATTGCTAAGCAAGATATTTTTGTTAATTTTGCCCCGTTTTACAATCTTTTTTTGCCAGGGTTGTTTAAGGAATCATTGCAATTGTTAAGTTAGTAACACAGAGAGATTTAACCTGGAAATAAGGAGAAACTTTCTGATAGTGAGAACAATCAACCAATGGAACAGCTTGTCTTCAGAAGTTGTGGGAGCACCATCAGTTGAGACTTTCAAGAATAGACTGGACTGCCATTTGTCAGAAATGGTTTAGGGTCTCTCTCTTGGGCAGGGGTTTGGACTAGATAACTACAAGATCCCTTCCAACTCAGATTATCTGTAATTTTCAGTACCATTGTAACTTTGGTCACTAAATGAACAATTGTATGTTGATGACTATTTTCAACCCAGCAACCTCTTACTTTGTTTTAGTTTTCTGTAACTTCTCTAGCCTATCGATTGGAAACCACCAGAAGCAATCATGAAATCTCTCCTTCTCTCTCTTTTAGAACAATCATCTGGAAAGCCATATTCATCCAATTTTTAAACAACCAAACGCATAAAGTGGAAAATTTTCCACAAAACATATCGACAAATTTCTAACCCACATCTTTTGTAGGAGGATCTATCTGCAAGTCAGCTCTTGCCACCATATTGAGAAGAGCAAATTATGACCGGTTTATGCAATAAACAATGGTTTAAACACAGGGTAGTTTGCTTTGAAATAAAGCAATCTGTTGGTTCTAATTTTGTGAAGCTATCTTCAATTTTTATATTTTCTTTCACATTTATATATTAATTTTAAGAACATCACTTAATAGTAAGAGAGTGAAGCAAGCTAAAAATCTCTTCAGTTGCTATAGGAATCTCATTTTAGAAAAAGAGGTTATTATTCTTTTTCTGTACTACTTCCCCGTTCAAATCATTGGAAATTTTCTCATGCATATTTAGCTCAGTAAAGAAATTAATATTCTTATGATAAATTATATAATAGATTTGTATACCAGAGCAAAAATATCTTTAAAAAAAAACATGACGTATACTTACTAGAATATAAACTGTACTAATAACTGCAGTATCCTTAAAGCAGAATTTTTCATTAATGTTCTCTTTACAGGTAGTCCTTGATTTATGACTACAATTGAGCTCAAAATTTCTGTTGCTAAGTGAGACAGCTTTTAAGTGAATCACTGCAGTTGTTAACTTAGTAACACAGCTGTTAAGTGAATTTGGCTTCCCCATTGATTTTGCTTGTCAGAAAATCACAAAAGGTAATCACATGACCCAGGACATTGCAACTATAATAAATACATGCCAGTTGCCAAGCATTTGAATTTTGATCACATGACCATGGGGATGCTGCATTGGTTTTAAATGTGAAAAGTCATCTTTTTCAGTGCTGGAATAACTTCAAATAGTCACTAAACAAATGGTTGTAAGTCAAGGACTACACACAAACACACATACACACATATATGTTTTCTTATGTTTTCACGGGTATTATATGTATGGTATTTGGGTTTCTTCGGGTATTTTCCCATGTCTTAATAGTTGTGCTTTTAAAGTTATAGCGACATTTCGGCAGAATCTCATCTGCCATCCTCAGGCTTGTGTATTGGGTTTTTTTTTTCCTAATCGTGTGTGTCAGGCTTTAGCAGCCATTTCTGTTTGAATTCACCATTCACAAGAAACCAAGCTGCACTAAAAAAACCTGATACACAAAACACAATGTTGCCAGCTGATCAAAAACACAGCAACTCGAAGACCGACAAACACAAACCTAGACTCCCAGCCAATCAGGATGAAGAAAAAACCATTCAAATAAAGCACGAAGCCAGCACCAAATTCAAACAGAAACGACTGCTAAAGCCTGACACACACGATTAGGAAAAACCCTACATAAGCCTGAGGATGGCAGATGAGATTCTGCCGAAACGTTGCTATAAAAGCACTATTATTAAGACGTGAGAAAATACCCGAAGAAACCCAAATACTATACATACATACATACATACACACACACATACATACATACAGTATTTAATATATTATGAATACCTCTGAGAAGTTATGTTCCCCTTACAGTGAAATCTAAAAAAAAATACAGGAATATCACTCCTATTTTCATATTCCACTGGACGTGTGTGTGTGTGTGTGTGTAGATAGATAGATAGATAGATAGATAGATAGATAGATAGATAGATAGATAGATAGATAGATAATAGATAGATAGAAAGATAAAGATATAGATGTATGGTTGATAGATAGATAGATAAATATAGATATAGATGTATGGTTGAATTAATCATATTTAGAATAGACTCATTAAATTGGTGAATATAAATATGACTAAATCAGGATGTTACACATAATGTTAACATTTAAAAAAAACCAGCTAATTTTAAAAGCCAGCTTGTCTTAATAAAGATACAACATTTCTTGTACTCAGAATGCTACCTCTATGCTTATTTTAGGACTACAGCCGGGCTTTCTTTAGAAGAAGGGCAAGCAGTTTTGAAGGATCAAGGCCAATTGACCTTGCAAAACGTTGCAGGAGTTCTCTGAGTGGAAGAGGATCAGAATTCTTCCTTTTTAGGATTGGGATTTAAGGATAGAGGGCTGGGGGAGGCAAACTGCTTACATTCCATCCATAAACCTTCCTTGAAAAATGGCCCAAAGTGATCAGATATCACAATGCAATTTTCAGACCATCTGTAGGATTTCTAATGGAATTAATCCAGTAACATTTCAGTCAATGTTCACTGACCACTGGGCTATGCAGGGTTGGACCAGGACTAGATTATACTTCAATTAAAGACAACTGGGAAATTCAAGATCTGTAGGCTAGACAGGGAAGTCATTTGTGACTTGAAAAGGAAATGATTTGCCTCCGTAAGCCTTAATGTTTCCATTCTGATTAAAACCTACTTTGAAAAAAAACTGCAAAAGGTTGGCTCTTTTGCCAGCAAGATATTGATAATATGATCTCAGAGTGTTGGGGGACTAGATTTTTAGGTACATTTGTTGCTGTACAACCAAAATGCTACAATCCTTTATAGATATGGTCAGCCTAGATTTTGACTTGGGGAGCTGTCTGAAAAACCATGAATCGTGAAAAACCATGCCATAAATTTTTGTGGATTGTTTTCCACATTCCCAGAATTTCAGACAAAAAGTGGCATGCTAACCTTGAATTTTTGTCCAGATGGACTGGAAGATGTTTTTTGCCAACATCTTTAATGAAAGCTGTTCAGAGGAAATTTATTCAAGTTTGGAAGTTCTTGTACTAGTTTACAATACTTTTGGGTCAGAGCACATATCAACACTTGAAGATTAGAAATGGTATTCTGTATTTTTGTGAAAGAATTTAAAGAATCATCAACCATCAAGACTAATGTGATCCCAGTATGTTATACTGAAATGAGGCCAAGATATTCTGACCTTGAATATCATCTTCCCCTGGAAATTCTGGAATCATCAAAATTTAAGAATGCCAAAATTATGTAAGATTTGTCTGTCTAGTTCAATTTGACAGTTATAAAAATGAGTTAGAATTAAATTTTAAGTAGATAGAAGGCATTTTGTGAGCAGAGAACAGGTCTTAATAGAGGCCAAAACAATTGTTGCCACCCATTGTGTCCAGCCATGTTTTCTTTAAAGCATAGCTTATTAATAAGCCATAGCAACTGGATTTCAACATAAAACTAAGCTAAACTATCATTATCTCTTGATTTACAAGAATTTGAAGCCATATTTTTCTTTGTGTTACTTGATTTTTTGATTAATCCATTTAGATACATTTCTTCTTCCCTGGTTGCCTTATAATGGTTGCACAAATTCCCAGAAAATATAGCCAGTGAATTCACTGGCAGGTGAAATTCAACGAGCTAGCAATAACAAGATTTTGATACCTCCCATTTTCCTTTTTACTTCATTTTCCATATTTAAAAGTCTACCCCTCAGATAACTGTGGTAACACATTTGCAAAGTAGTAAAGAAATGTTTATTTTAACCAACTTTTATCTGCTTGCAGATTTCAGATGATTGGCCAGGATATAGCTTGGATCTGTTTACATATCCACAGCATTACTGTGGAGATCTTGATTATGTCCTCATACCCCATGGGATCATTGTTGACAGGTAAAAAAAACTTTGGTGGATTTAAAACCTGTGATTTATATTTTTTACATGTACAATCCTTCAATAGTGAATAATAGTTTTGTGTTACTTGTCCATTTTCATTTTTATCCTTTCAGCAGATAGCTTGAAGAAGTCTCTTTATAAGTCTCTCCTCATTTCTATCATTCAGAACTTCCCATAGAGGAGTGGCTGAATTCCAGAGAAATTTCTTCTTCCATGTCTACATCAAATTTTAAGATGCCAGATTGAAGCCACCTTCTTGGTGTCTCTCCACAGTCACATACATGATATTATCTGCTAAGAGCTTCCCCTTGAGCATATTAGTTTTACATTTAGCCACTCAACTCTCAACCTATTCAGAGTCCTCCAAGTAATATAATGGAGGTCAGATCCTTCATCTATATCCTTTTTTAATGTTATTCCTTGTCCAATGGTCTCCTTCTTCCAACTTTTAATTTGTTCTTGTGTACCTCAAGAATGTTTGTCATTGCCATAAAACTGTTCCTAGATTTGAGTCGGTGGGCTTAGGGCATATGTCCATTCAGAGAATGTCGAGGCTCATTCTCTCAGTATCTGCTACTACTTCTCTCCTGATCTTAGTGGAGCAATGCCAGCGAGAGGATATATTTTCCCTTTTGGGGTGGGTAATTTCCAGAGAAATTCAAATTCCACATTAAATATTATTATTATAAAATAGGCTTGCATAGCCCATTAAAAAACAGAGCTGTTTTTTTTATTTCTGATACATTAATTTGCTCCAAACAAGGTTTTTTTTTGCCAGTTAATAGTAGGATTAGGTCCACAGCTTGCTTTAAACTATGTTTGAATATAATCACGATTGGGGTTACATTCCAGAGAAATTTAAATATCACATTAAATATTGTTATTATAAAATAGGGTTTTGTATCCATTTTAAAAGCAGAGGTTTTTAATTTGTTGTTTTTTGCCAATTAGTAGAGGGTTTAGGTCCACAGCTTGTTCCAAACTATGTTTGAATGAAACCATGATTGATGGAATAAATTACACTGGTTTAGTTTCATGCCATGCTAATTCAAAATTTAGCTTATTAGACTTACTAGCATGTTTGAATCAATTAAATGTGACATTTATTTATTAAATTTAAATGCTGTCCATCTTACTCTGAAAAGTGACTTTTACCCAAGGAAATCCAGTAATGTTATATGTTATATTTTGAATGTGGAAACTAAAACGATGAATCTTCAGATCTATCCATTCTGCACTGTTCTAGATGGCTGCCTTGAAGTAGAAAATTAAGTGGGAAAATGTCTGTTTTATATTTCATGCCTTAAGATGGGTGGGCCACAACCCTTAGCAACCCTAGCCAACATAGTTGATGGTGAGAGATGCTGGGAGATTTGCCTGTTTCAAATAATAATTTACAGTTTAAAATAAACTCTGTCAAAATATGCTTTTGTTCTTGGTGGATGGGGAGTATGTCTTGATCACTTATCCTCCAGAGTATACTATAAATTCTTATCGTGTGAGACATTATGAATGTTAATAAGGGCCTAGAGGCTAAATGTCTAAGATGCAACTCAAGGTGCAGAGAAAAATTATGGAAAGAGAGAATTTCTGATGTATTAAAATAGCATTGATTTAGGATTGCTATGCTCCTTACTGGATAATCAACATACATTGAAGATTTGATATAATAGGCTGGGAAAATGTGCTGCATATTGACAGAAGAATCCTAAATTGTGCTGCATATGAAGCATACTTCTGAGTTGTAATAATGTGTATAAGAGTTCTGATTTTCTTGGGTAAAAGTGTTATCAGACAGTTACATCAGAATTCGAAAGGTGATGATGCTCATCCAAATATATTTATATTTATTTATTTAGGAACTGAAGTCTCTGTTGACTTGAATTGTACTCCTGATAATTTCACAGGCACTGCCATACTGTTTTCTTGACATAATATAGAATTAATTCATTCATGTTTTCTTTTTAATTTCCTGATCTAGCCTACATCCCTGGATGTTTTCTTAAAGATCTCCTATTTAAATATTAAGCAAGTCTGATCTTGCTTAGTTGTCAAAACTGGCCTGGTTCTGGAAGGTGTTGGATACCCGCTAGAACAGGGGTGTCAAACTCAAGGCCTGGGGCCCAGATCTGGCCCAGGGGGTACTTACATCTAGCTCGTGGTGCTGCCCTGGAAACAGCAGAAGACTGGCCCATGGTGCCTCTGTCAGCAAAAATGAAGCTCAAGACTCCATTTTCACTGGCAGAGTGGCAGGAGGCCATCACAACTGAAAATGGAGCTCAGGAGCCCCACCTCAGCCCCTTGAGGTCAAACACAACCCTGATGCAGCCCTCAATGAATTCGAGTTTGACACCCTTGCCCTAGAATTATATCACAGAGCTAGGCTTAAAGCATATTTTATTAGTTTCCATTAAATCTAACCCCAAATCTCCCCCTCCATTGAAAATGTAAACATTTTGGCCCACTTTCCCCAGTGATGTGTGTGTGTGTGTGTGTGTGTGTGTGTTTTTTCTTAAGTTTTCACGGGTGCTTACATGTATGGTATTCAGCTTTGTTTGGGTATTTTCCCACGTCATTATAGTTGTGCTTTTAAAGTTGTAGCAATGTTGTAGCAATGAGATTCTGACAAAACATTGCTACAACTTTAAAAGCACAACTATAATGATGTGGGAAAATACTCCGAACAAAGCTGAATACCATACATGTAAGTACCAAAACTTAAGAAAAAAAAAAAAAAAATATATATATATATATATATATATATACACACACACACACACACACACACACTCTCTCTCTCTCTCTCTCTCTCTCTCTCTCTCTCACACACACACACACACACAAAGGTTTTTGCGGGTATTTGTATGTGGATCTTTGGTTATTTGGGTTTTCTCCCACATAAAATTGGAAGTATCTAGGCGATGTTTCGATGAAGTCTCATTCATCATCTTCAGGCTTGTGTCTTCGGCTTTGTGCTTCTCAGAGTAATGTGAGCTTGCAGCTGCTTCTTTTAACTGCTAGTGGGGATGTGACTTGATTGGGTGGGGGCTTGGCTGTGTTCTGATTGGCTGGGGGTGTTCTCATTGGTTGGGGTTTGGCTGTGTTCTGATTGGCTGGGGGTGTTCTGTTCAGGTGGGGGCTTGGTTGTGCTCAGGTTAGTCTTAGTTGCTGGGGGATTTGAGCTAATGAGTTGTGATCCTGCTGTTTGGCTTCGTGTTCGTGGTCATGCCACATCTTCATGGTGGGCGTCAGTTCGCTTCATGTATGGGTCGGAGGGGTTTGAAGCGGGTAGTGATGCAGCTGCGGTACAGCTTCTGGTCCGTGGTCATGTCTCATCTTCCATGTGGGTGTGAGTCTGCTTTCTACATGGGAGTGTGGTGGTAGCATCTTGTGCGGCCCTCATGCGTGTGGGTCTGGTGTCATTCTTCATGTTAGGTACTCATTTGTTCATGAGGGCGGGTTTCCAAATGGCTGGTAGGCAGGAGGTATCATCTCGTTTATTCATCCTGTGTGGGCGTTTTTCTATCTCTATGGCTTCTCTGATTATTCTGTTGTTGAAGTGTTCGGTTTTGGCGATAGTTCTGGTATTTTTAAAGTCAATCTCATGTCCTGTGGCTTTGAGGTGTTAGACGAAGGAAGAGGTCAGTTCTTCCTTTTTGATTGAGTTCTTGTGTTCTTCAATGCGTGCACTTAGTCTTCTGTTAGTTTGTCCGATGTATGTGGTGGGGCAGGCGGTGCAAGGGATTTCGTATACTCCTTGGTTTTCTAACTCGATTTTGTCTTTAGGGTTTCTTAGGATGGTGGATATTTTTCTGTTTGTGCAGAATGCTGTTTTAATGTTGTGTTTTTGGAGGATCTTGCTGGTTTTGTTTGTAGTGCCTTTTATATATGGGAGGAGGGCTTTGCCATTCTCTTGTTCTCTGTCTTGGATTTTGGTTGGGGTTTCTTTTTTGATTAGGTGGGTAATCTTCTATCTTTGGAATCCATTGGCTGTTAGTACGTTAGTGAGAGTGTATAGTTTGGTTTTTAGCTGTTGTTCATCAGCTAAGCATTTTGTTCTGGAGATGAGTGTCTTGGTTACGGAATTGATCTGTGTTGGGTCGTGGTGTGAGAGTGCGTGTAGATAGCGGTTTTTATCTGTTTTCTTCTGGTAGATGGTGTGTCCTAGGGAGCCATTGGATTTTTTGTATACTAAGACATCTAGGAAGGGAAGTTGATTGTTAGCTTCTGTTTCCATGGTGAATTGTATTTTGGGGTGTAGGCTGTTGAGGTGTGTGAGGAAGTTGTTCAGTTTTTCTTTCCCGTATGGCCAGATTATGAAGGTGTCATCATTCATAAAAGGAAGAAGCAGCTGCAAGCTCTCATTACTCTGAGAAGCACAAAGCTGAAGACACAAGCCTGAAGATGATGAATGAGACTTCATCGAAACCACTAGATACTTCCAATTTTATGCGGGAGAAAACCAGAATAACCAAAGATCCACATACTAATACCTGTGAAAACCTCAGAAAATATATACGTGTGTGTGTGTGTGTGTGTGTGTGTGTGTGTGTTCGGGTCTTTTCGCGTGTAAGAATAAGAGTATCTTGGTGACGTTTCAGCGAGGTCGCGCTCGCCATCCTCAGGCTGGTGCTTTCGGCTTCATGCCAGTGCAAGCAGTGTGTGATCGGAGCTGCCATCTCTCTATAAATACTGATGGTAGGGGCTGGTGTGCTGGGCTGGTTGGCTACACTGCTTCCTCTTGATTGGTTGATGGAGTTGATGTTGGTATAATGGGCTGTGTGATGGGCTTGCGAGTACTTTTGTTGTGGTATCCTGGGTCCTGCGTTGTAATCTCCTGGGTCATTTGTGTTTTGATCTCTTTTCCATTAGCCTCCTGTGTAGTAACGGCTTGGGTAATGGGTTGTGTGATGACCTTTTGAGATTTATTGCTGTGGTATCCTTGGTCTTGTGCTGTGATATCCTGGGTCATTTGCTGTGTTGCAACTTCTTGAGTTCTTGTGGTGTAATTTCCTGAGTTTTCTGATGTGATATCCTGAGCGGGTGTCTGTGATGTAGCATACTGGCTTTTAGTCTGGCTTCGAGTTTGGGGTCTGGGTCTGTGTTCTTGGTGTGTGTCAGCTTGGTTGGTTTTGGGGTCGTGGGGTGCGACAGCTGGCAAAGCAGCCATGGTCTGTTTTCTGGATGGTGGTTGTCCTTTGTTTATAGGATGGGCTTGGGCCTGGGCCTGATGAGGGGGGTTGGCAGTGGTGTCCCGGGTTGTTTTGGGTCTGGTGTTGATTTTCGTGGCTGGGACTTGTTTGTTGGTGAGGCTAGCTTCCAGATGGTCTTGATTGGCTGGCAACATTGTGTTTCCTGTATTGGAGGGTTTTAGTGTAGTTTGGTTTCAGGTAAATGGACGGCTATTATTTATTAGGAAGCTAGGTTTCTTCTGGGTGCCTGGTTGGGGTGTGTTTAAGCTGGAGGTATGTGGGGGGTGTCTGTGCCCAGGTGTTTGTTTGGTTTGTCGTGTGGAGATTTTTTTTGTTTGTGTGCAGGCTTCCAGATAATTGACAGTCTGGTGGAGTCATTTCTTCTATTCATGCTTTCAGGTCTTTTTTCAATCTCTATGGCTTCTCTGATAATTCTGTAGCTGGGTTTTTCTATAGTGGCTAGGGTTTTGGTGCCGTTGAAGTCGATGCTATGACCTTTTGGTTTCATGTGTTGGACTAGCGAGGAAGTGTGTTCCAGCTTTTTTACTATATTTTTGTGTTCATGCAGGCGGGTAAAATATTCTTCTAGTGGTCTGTCCAATGTATGTGGCAGGGCATGATGCGGAGGGGACTTCATATATGCCTTGGTTTTCCAGGTCAATTTTATCTTTGGGGTTTCTTAAAAACCTATTTTTCTGTCTGTTTTGAAGGCAGTCCTGATGTGATGCCTATGTAGCATCTTATTCCCCTGTGGGGGGGAAAAAAAAACACTACAAAACAGACAGAAGATATTAGATACACCAATCAAGCAGAACACAGCATACTCCAAGACCAATAAACACAGACCAAGACTCCCAACCAATCAGGATGAAGAAAAAACCATTCTGGCACAGAAGTAGGCTAGCACCAAATTTAAAACAGAAACGGCTGTGAAAGCCTGACTCACAGACGAACACAATACAGAAGCCTGATGATGGCAGATGAGATTCTGCCAAAATGTCGCTACAACTTTAAAAGGACAACTATAATGACATGGGAAAATACCCGAACAAAGCTGAATACCATACATATGAATACCTGTAAAAATTTAAGAATATATATATGTATATGTATATGTATATGTAGATATATATATGGTATTCAGCTTTGTTCGGGTATTTTCCCACGTCATTATAGTTGTGCTTTTAAAGTTGTAGCAACGTTTTGGCAGAATCTCATCTGCCATCATCAGGCTTCTGTATTGTGTTTGTCTGTGAGGTCACATAGTATTCCTGCTCTTTTAATTTCCAGCTTCTCATAGGTTTTGGTCTGGCTGTTTATTTCCTCCCCATAGAGGTCTGATATTTGTTTTCTTAAGTTTTCACGGGTACTTACATGTATGGTATTCAGCTTTGTTCGGGTATTTTCCCACGTCATTATAGTTGTGCTTTTAAAGTTGTAGCAACATTTCGGCAGAATCTCACCTGCCATCATCAGGCTTCTGTATAGTGTTCATCTGAGAAATAGTGTTCATCCAGATGGACACTATACAGAAGCCTGATGATGGCAGATGAGATTCTGCCGAAACCTTGCTACAGCTTTAAAAACACAACTACTATGACATGGGAAAATACCCAAACAAAGTTGAATACCATACATTTAAGTACCCACGAAAACTTAAGAAAACACACACACACACACACATACACATATATATATGTATATGTATATGTGTACACACACATGCACACACACACACACACACACACATATATATACACACACACATACATGGAAAAATTGATGATTATAATTTCCACTGCATAACATTGAATGCACAATGCACTAAACTGCAGCCAAATATTATTGATTGATTGATGCATATGGTTAATCACAACACTGAGTGCCTCACTACAGTCGTATTAAACCAAAGAGTGCACAAATCATAAAATAATTAAACATAAATAAAGAAATAAAAAACATTACACTAATCAGTCTTCCTGAATGCAGTTAACAGAACTCTTCCAATTCTGATTTTACTTATCCCAGAGCCTGGGAGGAGAACTCTCTCTTAACACCATTCAGAAAAGTTAAGAGCAGGGCCGTCAAACTCCCAACCCATGGGCCAGATGCGTCATGCACTGGCTATGTCCACGCCCAGTTTAGCGAAGGGGGAAAAAGTCCTGATACATTACGTGATGCTGCTGTGACAACCTGAGTGTGATGCCCCTGGTTAAGAAGGTGAGGCCTACTGGATTTCAAAGTGAAAAGTGTTCCTCAGAGTAGGAGCTACTACAGAAAATGCACATTTCCTAGGTGCCATTAGATAGCAACATTTAAGGGAAGAGTCCTAGCATGTGCTTATTTTATGTGATCTGGTGGAACAGGTAAGATATTTTCAAAAAGAGATGGTCTTGCAAATAGCCTCTTTTCATGCCCTGCAGGAGAATAAAAAACAAATGTAATTGTATATGAAGTTGATTGTGGTTGTGTTGCACAAAAAAAGACTCATGAACTAGAGAGGCCAAATCTTACCTTATATTTATTTTTCATTCTTATTTTAGGATAGAACGTCTGGCCAAAGATATCATGCAAGACATTGGACACAATGACATCGTGGTTCTCTGTGTACTTAAAGGTGGCTACAAATTCTGTGCTGATCTTGTGGAACATATTAAGAACCTCAGTAGAAACTCAGAAAGGTTCATCTCCATGAAAGTTGACTTTGTTAGAGTGAAAAGTTATCAGGTAAGTAATAATTTTAAAAAATACGTTTTGGAATGTGTTTTGATTAGTGCAGTTTTCTTCAGTCTGATGCTCTACAGCTATATTTCACCTAGGATTTCTGCAATTCCTAGTTAACATGGTCTGGCTGAGAATTCTGGATATTGTTACTATACAAATAAGGACTGCAAGCTTAATTAAAACAGGATTGCGAGCACAATTGATAAAATGTGATGAATTAGTTTCTTTAGCAGAATCAAGAGGAAAACAATTTCCCTGTTTTTCTAACACACTCAAATTTGTTCCAAAGAGTTTCCCAAAGTTTGAAATAGAATTGGGAACTTAGATTGGGAAGGAGAAAATGAAACTGTCCTGTTAAAATTCATCCTTTTTTTAAGCAGGTTTGATGGTGGATTTTCCCAAACTCATGCTGTTGTAAGTCTATGAGTAGATTGATATGGTAATGATAATAAACTGTATTTTAATAGGTTTTTCTTTTTCTTTCTTGAAGAAAATATACTGAATCTTTGGGAAAGATGTTTAATTTAAGACCCTGCATTGACTTTACTAGTATAATGAATTCTTTATCCCAGCTAGCATCAGATTCCCCTTTTTCTTGGTGCTGTAGAAGAAGAGACATTGAGCCAGTTGTTGGTTTACTTGCTGCCAGGAAGTTTCCTGTGTTACTTAGAAATTTTAACTTACATTAATACCTACTTAAAGTTATATTTTAAATGTGTTTTAAAGTGGGTTTCAGACTAGTTAGCTGAAATTCAAAACTGAGCAACCCCATACTTTTTCTTTTTTTTTTTTGAGTGGTGAGAGGTTAGGGTTGATCCAAAATTTACTCTTCCTTCCCAAGTTGCAGTGACCTCCCCTTCTCATAATGCTATACAGCAAATGAATATAGAAACTGGGGAATTCCCAAAGCACTTTCTTATAATGCATATGGTCACACAGCTGTTGAAAACGAAAAAAAGGAAAAATTCTTCTGTGCTTGCCCAAGGCCTCAGGGGTGAATTCAAATAGCTCTTTGGGTGGTTATCATTGTTTACTGTAGATACTTCCTTCACTTTGAATTATGAATATGTATGATATCTACTGTAGAATAGGAAGCTGGACTATCAGTAGGCAAGGTTGTCCACATTTCTTTTTGACCTACAGGCATGAGTTAGTTCAAAGAATACTTTAATTAAGAAGGATTTTGGGTTGTTCTGTTATTTCTTTGGCATTTATATGCCTTTTTAGGGCTTGTGTTTTCGGACCATTTCTAACTAACTGGAATGCAGGCATTGCACACCAAATTCATCCCTGTCCTATAAAATTAGTATTTGCACTTCTGGATCAATTCACACGTGCTTGGATTCCACTTTTGCACCAATGACATTTATATATGCAGCTGATGCGACAAGCAATTTGTGAATAAACATTCATTTGACTTGAATACTTTTAATTCTGCAAGCGTGGATCACAGGCTTTCTAACTCCTATCATTCAGTTGTCCTCTTAAATTTAGCCTTTCTTTTTTTGGTTCTTTTTTAAAATAAATTTGTTTATTCAACATTTCAACAATTAACACAATTTTCCACATTCTTTTTCGGTTCTTAATATCTTACTCTACCTTCCTAATCCAGAGAGCAATATTCTTCACTTGATTGATTTTTCTATTTCTGAGGATCCCTCTACTAACCGTTTCCCATTTCTCTTTCTTAAGGGAGTCCTGCTGCTTTTCTGTTCATTTTATGCAGCTGTGCTCTTTTCTTTCTCCAACTGTTTGTCTCCAAGATCCATGTCCAAGTCTTGTAAACAGTGGTGGGATTCTGATGGTTGTTTTTGCTCGATGTTCAGCATTCATGGCTAAAAGGTTAGTTTATTACACTGCAACGTTAAAGGGGAAGAGGGGGGAGCTTCTCAACTGAAGCACAGAAAACATTCCTACAATAATTAGAATGTACATTTGGTATCTATGAAAAATAGTAGAATTGGGACAGTTTAAAAGTGTGCTGTTTTATCACTCAGGTGTACAACCTGAATCTACACTTATTCTGTGAAAACCTTGGGTGAAATCCAAGTATACATTGTGAGTTGTTACACATCTGTTAATGCGAATATGGTAATAAAATAGGGGATAAATAACTGAAGACTAAGTGGATAACATTTTTTTTTAATTACCTATCCTTTTAAATCAAAATAATGGTATCTTTTTGGAACATGTCCATCACTTGCAGTCAAGCAAGAGTTTAGCCCTTGGACTAGAAAAGTTGTACACATCTGCCTAAGTGGGATGTTGTTTTGGACAAGATTTAGGGGTGTGCAGCTGGACTGATAAAAGAAATTTCCTATGTCTTTATCCCTAGGAAGCTCCTCCTGACACTTTAAAAATCATAGACAAACTAGACTCTGTTAAAAGTGGTTGGCTATGTTGCCAAATAGTGAAGTAGGAATCCCTAAACATTAATAACACCCTTTCAGAATAATTTCTTACATTTGCGATTTGTCAAGAGTGATATTGATTTGACTGGCAGGAGAAGAGATGCCAAGCTTTGTAACCAATTTATTGTGCTCACCTGAGTTGAGAAACATTGGTCTAAATTGTGACCTAATACAAATGACTTTTCTACCCCTACCTTAACCATCTTTTAAAATCCTTTTGATAATGGGTATTTTTCTCCTTTGGAAGCATCTCGCAGTAAGCATTCATTTTCTTGTGCTTTCCTATCTGCAGTTGAAATGGTGATTTGTGCTGTGTTCTCTCTCACTATGTGGCCATAGATTAATTACCAATTGGCGCCTGGCTGGTGGAATGGATTTCCATAAATGTTAGAGTTGCTGTTTAAACTAACTTGACTTTTCAAATGAGTGGGAGGGCCAGGTTGAGAAGTCAAATTGACACTTGATTTGGCCCTCTGATATGAATGTTGGCAAGGGATCTTTGGCAAATAAGTCTTTCTCTCTCTTTTGGTAGAAACTGCTTGTTTTTTATTCTGATCAAAGAGCACTCTATTAATATGTTGGGGAGATGTGAATTATGCTTCTTTTAATTGCTCATTTTAATGCCTTCAGAGCCGAGTACATAAATGATTGTATGTGCTCTACCAACACAATATTCCCAGTCTTCTGGTTTGAGAAGACATGAAAATGATATAGGTACTCTCACAAAACAGTAGTATGGAGTGGACTAATCACAAAGGACATAAAAAATTGATCAAAATGCTATCTGCCCTTCTTCCATTGTTCTCCCTCCTGCAACGTACTGCCTATTTACTTCTCCTTCTCCTTGCTTCTTACTCTGAGTAGTTGGGCACACTTTCATGGTAAGGACAAGCCTGAACTTCCCTTTATTTTTATTGTCCAGGAAAGCTCGTTGCATCCAAAATATTTGCTTGGGTGGCTAATGAAGGACCATAGATTGGGAATTTGCTACATAATACAGATGCTGTTTTCCAGCAACAAATACTTTGTAGTGCAAAATTCAGCTAGCTGTTTGACAAAGGAGGGAGAGGGATATGTTTGTAGGACTACAATGGATATTTTGCAGAAGCAGACAAGGTTGATATCTGGAAGAACCATAAAGTCTTGATAGGTTCTAGGATTAATTGTCTGAACTAAGTTCTAGGTGTTTTTCTCTAGAAAGAAGTCTTTTATTATATTTTTTTAAAAAATATTTGTAGGTCGATATCTGTCACATGGAATTTTTTTACATGTAAAAAATATACCCATTATAGCGTTAAAACTTTTAAAAAATCAACAGCTGCTTAAAAGCCGCTATTAAAAGAGACAGAACAACATTGTTAAAAGGCAAAATCTAATAATGAAAGAGTCTAAAAAATTCTTAATCTCTCAGAAATATTTGATGATCTTTCTCAAGATAAAAGTAGTGTACCAGTGAAACAAACTTGCCTCATCATTATAGTATGTTTCTGTTCACTGGAGCTCTTCATATTGAAGGTAGATAGTAGTCCTCTGAAGTGCCTTATTAGGCCTTGCAGAAAGCAAAGAGTTAGACTATATGATCTCTGAGTCCCTTCCAACCTTGTGATTCTAAGATGAAAAAGCTAGCTTAGCTTATGCCAGCCTGATGCTTTTCAAATATGTTGGATTACTTCTCCTATAATGTTGAGTTGCAATGGACTAAAGACCATCATGCATGCCACAAATCCCAGACTTTCTTGACATTTAAGTTCCTTCTGTGCAAAATCTATATATATAAAAGTGAAATACCCCTCATGCATCATCACAAAATCTCCAGCACCGTAAAGCCTACAAACTTGAAACTAGCACGTATGTTCCTCTTGGCTTCTAGGTGCTCTAAGAAAGGATTTTTCGAAATGATCATCAGAGCATTAGTATTTCGTATATTATTATTAACACGCTCTGATGCTAAGGAGTTCTGTTCCACATGCAAAACACAAGCAGAGGAGAGAAGTTTCAGTTTTAGTTTCACAGCAGCAACCAGCTTTAGCACAGAACAGTTGAGCTAAGCCATGCCCAGACTCCTTGCTTCCTCCTTCTTGCTCACACAGCAAGTACTGTTTCAGTTTCCAAACAGCGCTCTCATACACTGACAGGATGCTATCCAGATGAATATAGATGGATGCTGGTAGGCAGAGGCAGATTTTTCCCCCTTAATTTCCTCCCCCAAAACTAAACTCCACCACATAGTTTCATAACGAAGCACCACTGGTATCGAGCTAGTTTCTAATATATTTTTAGAAACCATAGTTGCTTAGCCTATATCAGTACCTGTTAAAGAAATAGCTGTTTTTCTATTGGTTATTCATGATTTGGGAGATTTTGAATCATAACAATGTGCTTAGCCTGCTATAACTATTATCTTACTTCCTTTTCCTTTATGCTAACAATATTGCCTGCAAAGCATTTCCTTTCATTTAATTCTGGAAAAGGGGCATCATTAATCGGAGCAACCCCAGATTCTTTATAATTTCCCCATAGATTTGGATGAAATCCTTTGCTGGCATCTCTTAAACCTTGCTCCTTAAAATAGATCCAAGTCATTCACTGCCTTGTGAGAGCTAATGCAGAAGAGGGCTAGAGTACACTTCAAAAATGCAACAGTGTAAGACAATGTCTTTTCACTCAACTCCACCTATCCTGTGATCTTTCAGTTACTACACTGCTCAAAAAATAAAGGGAACACTTAAGCAACACAATGTAACTCCAAGTCAATCACACTTCTATGAAATCAAGCTGTCCACTTAGGTAGCAACACTGATTGACAATCAATTTCACATGCTGTTGGGCAAATGGAATAGACAACAGGTGGAAAGCATAGGCAGTTAGCAAGACATCCCCAATAAAGGAGTGGTTCTGCAGGTGGTGACCACAGACCACTTCTCAGTTCCTGTGCTTTCTGGCTGATGGTTTGGTCACTTTTGAATGCTGGCGGTGCTTTCACTCTAGTGGTAGCATGAGACGGTGTCTACAACCCACACAAGTGGCTCAGGTAGTGCAGCTCATCCAGGATGGCACATCAATGCAAGCTGTGGCAAGAAGGTTTGCTGTGTCTGTCACCATAGTGTCCAAAGCATGGAGGCACTACCAGGAGACAGGCCAATACATCAGGAGATGTGGAGGAGGCCGTAGGAGGGCAACAACCCAGCATCAGGACCGCTACCTCCACCTTTGTGCAAGAAGGGACAGGAGGAGCACTGCCAGAGCCCTGCAAAATGACCTCCAGCGGGCTACAAATGTGCATGTGGCTGCTCAAACGGTCAGAAACAGACTCCATGAGGGTGGTATGAGGGCCCGACGTCCACAGGTGGGGGTTGTGCTTACAGCCCAACACCATGCAGGACATTTGGCATTTGCCAGAGAACACCAAGATTGGCAAATTTGCCACTGGCGCCCTATGCTCTTCATAGATGAAAGCAGGTTCACACTGAGCACCTGTGACAGACGTGACAGGGTCTGGAGACGCCATGGAGAACATTATGCTGCCTGCAACATCCTCCAGCATGACCGGTTTGGCAGTGGGTCAGAAATGGTGTGGGGTGGCATTTCTTTAGGGGGCCACACAGCCCTCCATGTGCTTGCCAGAGGTAGCCTGACTGCCATTAGGTACCAAGATGAGATCCTCAGACCCCTTGTGAGACCATATGCTGGTGCAGTTGGCCCTGGGTTCCTCCTAATGCAAGACAATGCTAGACCTCATGTGGCTGGAGTGTGTCAGCAGTTCCTGCAAGACAAAGGCATTGATGCTATGGACTGGCCCACCCGTTCCCCAGACCTGAATCCAATTGAGCACATCTGGGACATCATGTCTCGCTCCATCCACCAACATCACGTTGCACCACAGATTGTCCAGGAGTCGGAGGATGCTTTAGTACAGGTGTGGGAGGAGATCCACCACCTCATCAGGAGCATGCCCAGGCATTGTAGGGAGGTCATACAGGCACGTGGAGGCCACACACACACTACTGAGCCTCATTTTGACTTGTTTTAAGGACATTACATCCAAGTTGGATCAGCCTGTAGTGTTTTTTCCCACTTTAATTTTGAGTGTAACTCCAAACCCAGACCTCCATGGGTTGCTAAATTTGATTTCCATTGATAATTTTTATGTGATTTTGTTGTCAGCACATTTAACTATGTAATGAACAAAGTATTTAATAAGAATATTTCATTCATTCAGATATAGGATGCCTTATTTTTGTGTTCCCTTTATTTTTTTGAGCAGTGTATAAGGCAGTCTTGTGATATGACACTTGCTTTGAGGTGAGGTGCTAGAATCTGCTGATGTTTGAAAACTGCTCCTCAGTGTCTTTTTCAGTTAGAACTAAAATCAGCGCTTTTTGTATTTATCCTGATGGCTTTGGTAGAAATGCTGGGATGCAATTCCAAATTGTCACCATGTCCAAACATATCCAACCCTTTCTACCAGAAGATATCTAAATAAATTATACTGCAGACGGCCTTGTATTCAATAACCTTAATCTATGGCTGCCTGACTAGGATTTATGAGAGCTGTAGTGTATCAGATTGTGGGAGAGCCATGACTTTTCAATAAACTTTGTTTTAATTAGTAGTTTTAACAAAAATTTATTTTCAAATGGTTTTTAAATTATTAGTTGCTATAAGTACAGTGTAGATAATAAACCATATTTTTCATTATGTGCCATCAAGTCCTTGTCCAATACTAGCAACTACATAGATTTTCTGCATGGCAATCTATTTCTATCTTGGTGTTTTAAGTCTTCCAATGGAACATCCATTCCATAGTTAAAGTGCTTGCTGCTGGTTGTCTTCTTTTTCTTTCCACTTTTCTCAGAATTGGAACTTAGAGCTTTCTCCAGGCAGCTTTCTCTTCAGAAAACACGTCCAAAAGTTGAAAAATATAGAGTCTGAATGACTCACACATTTTTCTTCTATTCAGTTGTGTCCAATTCTCAGAAATTTCATGGACAAATCCCTGCATTTTTCTTGGCGGGATTTTTAGAAGTGGTTTGCCATTACTTGCTTCCTAGGGATAAGAGAAAATGACCAGTCTAAAGTCACCCAGCTGGCTCGATGCCAAAAACAGGATTAGAACTCATAATTTCCTGGTTGTTAGCTGATGCTTTATCCACTGCATCAAACTGGCATATACATCTTGATTAAATAATAAAGATATTACAGAGCCAGTGTACTTTTTGGTGGTGGACTCTACACACACTGTCTTTCCTAATATTTCCATTTCTGCCTGTAAATTAATATACATGACCTAACATTTGCCATCTTACAGGTCTCTAGTATCAATATCTAGTTTCTGTTTACTAGATTTACACAATAACATTTGTTTAAGTAAATCTTTGTTTTCTGTATCATTAATTCCTTAGGTAGTCAATGAAACTTATTAATTTGAAAAAAGAATGTATTATTAACTTGAAATTACTAAAATTTGATTTACTGCCTGTGTTGTCAGTTCCATGACATAGATAACTACACCATTAAATCTTATACCTGAATCCAGTTCATTTCTTCACTGTTCAGATTTTGGAAAGTCCATATTAAAATATAACTTACACTTCACCCTTAAAATACCAGTTGTACATGTTTTGAACATGAAACTTCAAAAGAATTTCTACTATCTACAAGCAGTAAAAATTAGAAAGCAATCAACTGAAACAGTTATTGATTGATAATATTTAATATATTAATTTAATCATTCAATAATTCATATTGTTTAATATAATTTAAAAACTAATAAATATTAATTTTATTGATTTCATGAATTGTCAGTAATCTTCTTATCAGCATATTTTATCCAATATAAAAAGGATCTAAGCACTGAATGGCTTTCATTCTAACATACCACAACATTGTCCCCTCAACTGTGCTACAAGGAATGTGTAAGAAGATGTCTTCCCAAAATGTTTTGTGTCCCTGAGTTGGCTAGCAAACTCCTCTGTTCATTTATAACTCTTGGCTGTGCCCTTGTTCTCCACTACTTGCCAGGTTATTGATGCCCATATCAGCTTTACATCTACTTATTGATGTAATTTTTGATTCCAATAACATCTAAAGTTGCCCAATAACATCTAAAGTTGCCCAATAACATCTAAAGTTGCCAGGCATAGTTCAGCTGCCTACAAAATCCACTAGATCTTGATTGCCAGCTAGAAACAGTCAGCATCAACACAGCTTCTGGCACAATGTTATAATTTATTAGTCTCCATTTTTCAGCTTTTGCTGTTTCAGATTATTCTTTTAGAGCAGTGATTCCCAACCTTTTTTTCGCCCCGCACCCCTAAAGAAATTTCACTCAACCTCGCACCCCCTGAAATTTAAACTTTAGGAACTACTGAACACGTTAAATATATGGTAGGATTGAATCTTTTCAGCTACATATGTGACGGCCACTAAATAACGATACTTAACTCTAAAATGAAAACAAACTTAATCCATTGCATAATAAATAAATAAAAATAAATAAATAAATAAAAATTACCTGGACTTTTCTCGCACCCCCTGGAATATCGTCTCGCACCCCCAGGGGGTGCGAGCACCCCAGGTTGGGAACCCCTGTTTTAGAGTATTATATAGCACAGTACAGATCTGAGTTTACAACAGGCTTACATATTTTATTTCTCCTTCTCTTAACTCTGTTGTTACCATCCTTCATAGTTTTTTAAATGCCTACTGATGTTTTGTGCTGTAGTTGTGAATGTCATATTTTCTAGGTTTTTATGTTGGTCAAAAATGAAATTCGGTTGGATTCCAATAATATCCCAAGACCAGTTGAGCAAGAAAGATGATTATAGAGGCCTGTAGCCTGAAACATATGATGAACAGTTGCAGGAACTAGATATTTCTAGTCTAATGAAGATAAAAACTAGAGGTGACATGAATATTGTCCCAAAGAAGAGGGGCTCAACCTGTTCTCCAAAGCACTTGAGGGCAACATATTGAATAATGGATGGAAAGCTATCAAGGAGAAATGCAACCAAGAATTAAAGAGAAACTTTCTGACAGAACAATTAATCAAGGGAACAACTTGACTTACATATTGCCTTACATGTACACACACACACACACACACACACACACAAACACACACATGGACCTTGCAGATCTTCCATTTTACCCTCAATATATATTATATGCTTACGCACTTTCAAGGCAAGTATGTAAGTTTTCTGATTGACAGTAAGGTGTTGAAACTTGTGGTTTGAGCTATAGTGTTTTTTGCAGATTCTCATAATTCCTTTTTTAATTTGCTTACATAAGAATTTTCATCTCTTTTCTTGGCTATATGTAGTATTTGTAGATGGATCAATACTGAAGATGTGCAAAGCTTACTGTTTGAAAAAGAAATTGGTCTAGGAAACTCTGGGGAAGCGCAAACTGCTTCCGTTTGGAAGATTACGTTATGGAAAACAGTTGGACCACCTTCTGAAAGGCTATGAGTATTCAAAATGGTCTCTTCCCAGAAAATGTTTAGCAAACACTTAATAATGAATAACATTTATAATCTTGATCGTCTTACATATCAATGAAAAAGGATCCCTACCCTCCAGTTTTCAGTCTGTCAAGATGAAAAGAGATAACATAGCACAAAAGAAAAGGAGTGGGAGAAAGAAGGAGATATTTAGATATGCCGATTCTTCATTTTAATGCTGATACTGTAATGAGAAGGTGTAATG
This sequence comes from Pseudonaja textilis, assembly GCF_049901715.1. Classification (NCBI taxonomy): domain Eukaryota; kingdom Metazoa; phylum Chordata; class Lepidosauria; order Squamata; family Elapidae; genus Pseudonaja; species Pseudonaja textilis. The sequence goes on from NC_142008.1 coordinate 20,071,283, forward strand.
CAGCCAGAAGTTGTCAGAGGTCTTATGAGGACTGGCTGGACAGAAACAGCTCAAAAAGAAGAGGAAATCAAAATTAATGTTTGCTCAGCTGAGTAGATGGAATAGCTCTAATTCCTGCTTTTCCCTCTAGTATCGCCTGATGGAATGCAATCCTATGCACATTGATTCTGGGGAGATTCTTTCTGAGTAAATAACGGGTAGGATTACACTCTAAGATAGTTTGTGCAAAAGGAGAGGGTAAGCTACAAGCTATGGTACTCTGGATATCATCACAGAGAGGGTGTGTGCGCACAGAAAATGTGATTGTGTAGTAACTTTGTTTTTCCAATAGCTTTTTATTGACTCCAGAAATTATTTGTGGTAATTTGTGAATTCCTGGAAAGTGGACTAATCCCAAGATATGACCTTATATTTTAAAATCATTTTTGCAAAATTAATTCTTAAAGGTTTAGACACCAAGTTAAAATATTTTGATATTGGAACATAATTTTAATACTGAATTGATTTTGGGGGTATTTTTTGTGATTTTCAATTTCCAAGTTAAAGCTTCCTGCCAGACATAGCTGGAAATTATAGCCCCAAACCACTTGCAAAGAAAGGTCAAGGTAGATCTATCAACTCTTGAGCAGAAAGAAACTCATGGACAAAAGGAACTCTTTCACCTACAATTACAGAAATCTCTATTCATGACTATGCTAGATAATCACCAATTTTTGTGCGTATGTAGATAATGGATACTTATTCTCAAGCCTAATTCCATTTTGCCTTAAATGGCAAGCATCCTGTGCTGGTAACCTGCACATTAAGGTTAGCTAGGGTAACACCATTCATAGTCTGGGTAGCAATGTGGCGGCAGGAGTAGGAACTCCTCAGTGGTATCCCTCTGATTATGGAACTTCCTCTTGGCAGAGAGGGTTGTGTTCCTGCTGTTGTATTTCAAAGAACTGAAACTATTGGCTTAGACACTTGAAAGATAAGAACTATACTAGGATATGTTTGCCTTTTTAAATGAATGTTGTTTTGTTTAATATTCTACTTTATAGAAGCCTATATAAAACCTTACACTCTTCTTCATTCATTGATCTTTTCAGGATTTGTTTATTGCTATTTTATATCATTTTCTGGGCTCCTTCAGAGGAAAAGAGTTCACTACTAATAATGGTAAATGCTAATAATAATTTCAACATTTACTTTCCCTTCCCAAGATACATAAGGTGCTCTGAAGTGGCAAGTCTTCATTTTGGTGTTAATATAATTTTGCAATAATCTGATTTTGTAAGAAATATAAATAATTTAATGTTTTATGCATTGGTCAGGTTCACATAAAAAAATTAACTCAGTGAAAAAGTGGCCTGAATATATTATGTAAATAATACATTCTTCTTTTAGTGCCATTGTGGGATTTTTAGCTAGATATCAAAATATCCTTATACAAAATATTGATCCATATTTTCCTTCACTACTCTCTTTAGTAATATGTCCATTCAACATTGATTATACCTCTTTTGAGAATAAAGGCAGGCAGCAGTATTTTTGCATTGTTATTGTTTACATTTCTCAAGAGTGGCTAACATTTTCATGCATAATATAGTTAAAGATTTTGACTCCTCTAATATTCAAGAAAAGGTCGTATACAGCAGATTTATGTAAATAATTTCCTGGGATATATGGTTTATATATAAAAGTCTATCTAGTGAATTTTACTTTTGTGCCTTTTATTATTATTTTGGACTCTAATAATATCACTTACTGACCAAAACTTAACATTGAGATTAAAAAAGGGTTTGTTTTAAATTAAAGCAGCCCTGTAGTTATATTGGATCAGCCTATTCTCATCCAGTTCTCCAAATACCAAAACTCACTCAACTGTAGGGCACCCAGTTTAACACCCAATCCTGTATAACCTATAAAAAAATTAATGAAGCCTTGCTAGACTTCTCTGGACAAAATATTTTATGGAATAGGAGATAAGATTACTGAAAGTGGGAGAGGGATACTTTATTGCTTCAAACTATGGCTTTTGATCAGCTACTGTCACTGTGCTGCTACAACCTCTTATTAAAGAGATATGACTAAATTAGTGTCTGATGGAATTAAGCATGCATTCTGACCAAATCCATATGTAGAATGGTTAGGAAGCAGAAAACACTTTCATAAACAGTACAGGTCCCTTATATATATTTTATTGCAGCACAAAGAGATGGTTTTACTGACCAGAGTTTAAGAAACTTTGATGCTTTTCAGGGAGTGTAAATTTATTAGATCCTCATCGTTCACAGCATAGGGATATGAGCTGTTTTTCCTGGCAGCAATCCCTGCTGATTTTTTTCATTCATCTAGCTAAATTTGGAAGTCAAGTCATCCTGGCTACTTGTTATATGGTGTTCAAAATGCTTTTTCTTCTTTACTCCTCCATTTTTAAGTGCTTATATATTGATATCCTGGGTATAAGGTTAATCTAAATCAGACAAGAGAAACACAATATATTGTATTGTTTCTGTGTTTCCAGAACTTTGCTTTATAGAGTGTGTGGCAGGCCTTCTGAATTGTAGTTACCCAGACTCCAGTATGGAAGCCATCCTAATGTTATTGGCAAAAATGTTTAGTATCTGTTCCGGACTAGCAGACTTGAAAGCCTGCAACTCTGATTGGCCCGCGAATAGCCGATCGTGATTGGTCGCCACAGACTGATGCGATTGGCTAGTAAACGGGCTGCCGTGATTGGCCCAGCCAAGAGCGGCAAACTCAAATCGCCTTAATTGGCTGCCTAGCCGCAGCCAGCCCTATATAAGGGGCTGCTGCGGCTGGGATTCTTTGCTCAGATCTGAAGTCACTAATAAAGAGCTGTTGTTGTTATCTGAGTCTTGCCTCCGTCCTTGAACCATCCTCCCAGATCTAACACTGGCGACGAGGATGGGATGCAGAGGCAATGAAGTCTACTGATTTTGAACTAGCTGAAGGAGCACGTGGCTGACAGAGCACAACGACAGCGACATGGCCAGCAGTGCTATACCACCCGCCCCATTCGATCCAGCTAGCGAGGACTGGGACTCATATATGGACAGGTTTCAAATGTTCCATGTATGACCAGCTGCAGCGTACTGCAGTCACATGATTGTGATTTGCAACATTTTTTTTTGCTGGTTTCTGAGATTTCTGACAGTTTCCAGTAAAAAATATCCATTGGGATATACTGGATCCTCTGAACAACCCAGTAAGATGCTTAACTATCTCCGTGACTTGCTATATAACCATCATAAAAATAGTTACAAAATTGAATGTGGTCATGTGATGCTTCGACATAGAACTGCAATGGGTTACAATTGAAATTCTGGTCTCTGTTGTGGTTATAAATCAAGAACTACCTGTATCCCATCAGTTATTTGAACATTTTTATGGATAAATGAGTAAGGAATACTAAAGTTAGTGGTGTTTTGATGTGAGGCATGTGTGCAGGTCTTTGCTGAAAAAGGTGTGGCTAAATATGAAGTTGTGGGTGGTATATGATATGAGAGTGTGGATGTGATGAAAGATGAAAGATAAAGACCTGTCTTAGGCATGGGGTTGTATTAGAAGACCTCTGAGGTTCCCTTCCAGCTCTGTCATTTTATATGAAGTGGTGGAAGGAGATGATTTGCAAGGTAGAAGGTAGAGTAGAAGATGTTGGTGTAAGATGTTTAGCTACAGGTATATATTCCCTTTTCTTATCTCATACTTTTAATTTTTTAACTTGTTTCTTATTCTTTTTGTGCTTTGTTTGATTCTGCTTTCTTCAGAAGGGAATTGAATGATGAAAATATTTATATGTTTGTTATATGAACTATCTAGAGCAAACTCATCACCCATGGGCCAGATGCGTCATGTGCTGGCCGTGCCCATGCCCGGTTTAGCAAAGGGGAAAGAAGTCGCAATAGGTCACATGACACCACCGTGATGACGCAAGTTTGATACCCCTGATCTGGAGGAGATTGAGTCAAATAAACTGTAGATAAACTCAAACAATACAATTTTCTCCCTAATATCTTTCTGCAGATTATTTTCACCCAGGTACAACTGAACTCAAATATATTTGAGGCTTACAAGTATTTTTCTCTTCTGCCTTTTTGTTAAGGATTATTCTAAACTTCATTGTGGCTTCAGGTTGGCTTATAAAACACAAGATGTAATAACTACTTGTGGTCTGCTAGTCCTGTTTGGTGAGCCACTTTGTGTGTCGGGGGGGGTGTTGTGTTATATTCATTCTCATTCCAGTCACATAGCACAAATCCTCTCCTAGTTGCTGTAAAGCACAGAATGTTATTGGTGGAGAAAGACACTGGCAGCTGCTCAGTTCAAATGTCACCACAATGAATAAATCTTTACAATTGCACTTTCCTTGAAATGGTTATCCTGCTTTTTCTTGAACATCTCATTAAGCTAGATAATGTGCTAAATGGACAGACTAATCTTAAAAAATAAAAGAGAAAGAAAAATCAGAATACTATTTGATATGGAACAGATTCTACGAGTGGTTAAAGACAAGAGGTAGAAATTAGAGGAAGAAAAACGATGAATGTACGGTTAAAAATAGAGATGGTTTATAACTACAATCACTACAAGTACTAAGAATACAAATGAGTTAAATGTAAAAAGAAATCTTTTTTAAAAAAAAATGGTGATATTTTCACTATATGGGAATTATAATATTATTAGTGCTATTAATTTATGTGTTATTATATTAGTATTATCAATTAATGGGTTACTAGCTATTATAATATTAGCTATGGTTTTTGTTGCTTACAGCTCCTACAGTTTGGAAGTTTTGCCTAATGTGCAACTGCATCTCTGCTATTTTCATATCTATTTTCTATTTCTGTTGTTTAAAATAAAAGAGATAATGTCTGTCCATCATTTTGGAGTAGCTTATTAAATATTCAAAGATATATATTTTCCAGACTCCTTAGCATTCCTCTTCTAAGATTGACAATCTTAAATTATAGTCAATATTTTATTTTATTTTTTCTTGAAGAGAAACTGGTGTATCCACCATTGCTGATGTTTGAAGATGCTATGTAAAAACAATTTAGAAGATCCAGGCTTTCAATTTGCTCATGGGCCATTTAACTTGCTTAATAGAATAAAACTAGGTAAAAAATAGGTAAAGTAAATAAAAATAGGTTAAAAAACCACCATTAATTAATTCCTCATTAAATAAAGCATCTAGAAACAAGACCGTCAAGATATATGCTAAGCAAAAGATTAAATAATTTTAGAGTTCTGTTAAAATTAGGTTTCTGCTGGGCATCCTGAGGATTGCTGTTTCATTGTGCTTTCCAAATTAAAAAAAGAGCTGTATCCTTTGAAAACACCAATTAATCATGGCATATTTTCCATTATAGTGCATCTTTTCTTAGGAACTAGTACAAGGAAAAGAGATTTCCTGCTGTAAGCATTATAAGTATACACATTCCATGTTTGTGTGTGTGTGTTGGCTGGCTTTTTCGTAAGAACATGTGTGACTGAGGTATTGTTCACATGTTCTTACGAAAAAGCCAGAAATTCTGCAAACATCAACTTCATCAACCAATCAAGAAATAACAACTCAGCCAACCTCCCCACCAATATTTATAGAGAGACAGAAGCTCAGATCACGCTTTGCTCACACAAGCATGAATCTGAAAGCACCAGCCTGAAGATGGCAAGTGGGACCTCGTCAAAACGTCACCAAGATACTCTCAATCTTACACGGAAAAAGACCTGAACATGCCAAGACCTGCATACCTGTACCCATGAAAATTTATGAAAACATGTATGTGTATATGTATGTATATGTAGTAACGACCTGGGTCATGGGCTGTGTGAAGACCTTCTGAGTTCTATTGTTGTGGCATCCTGGGTCTTGTGCTGTAATCTTGTGCTCAGGTTGCCACAACAATAGAACTCAGAAGGTCATCACACAGCCCATGACCCAGATCATTACAACCCAGGAGATTGCAGCACAAGACCCAGGATGTCAAAACAATAGAAATCAGAAGGCCATCACACAGCCCATTACCCAGGTCATTACAACACAGGAAGCTGATAGACACACACCCAACCTCCCCACCAGTATATATAGGGAGATGGCAGCTCCGATCACATTTTGCTTGTACAAGCACGAAGCTGAAAGCACCAGCCTGAAGATGGCGAGTGGGACCTCGTCGAAACGTTGCCAAGATGCTCTCAATCTTACACGGGAAAAGACCTGAACACACCAAGACCTGCAGACCTGTACCCATGAAAATCTACGAATGTATGTATGTATGTATATGGAATTCAGGGGTAAATTCTATGAATTCTAAATTCAATATGTTAAAAATAGAAGAAAGTGTTTTCACACTTTTATCAATATTTCTAAGGCTCTTGAGAACAATAAATATACTCTGAGTTTTCCACAAGAGCAAGCAAGAGATGGGGCATATTGCTGTCAGAAATATGAGTCACCGTCTGTCTGGAGAATATCCTATGATCACTCTATAAAATAAACCTAGAATTATTTAAACAATGCCATGGTTGGCAATGAACTTTCTCATAAAAAGTGAGTATTTGAAGAATGGAACATTTACACTAAATAGTGCAGATAATTCCAAAGTTACAATTCATAACCTCCAGTAATTTATTTTGGGCTGAAACACAGCATGTATGTAGTTTTATCTTTATCTTTTGCTTTCCCCATTATGAGTAAACCTCCATTTACAATCATTCATTTAGCAACCATTCAAAGTTATAATGGCACTTTAAAAAGTGACATATGTTTGGTCTTCACATTAATGACCATTGTAGCATCCCCATGGTGATGTGATTAGAATTCAGGTACTTAGCCACTGGCAGGTATTTACAATGTTTGCAGCATCCCCAGATCATATTATCATCATTTGCAATTTTCCCAGCAGGCTTCTGACTGGCAAAGTCAGTGGGAAAACTCAGATTTGCATAATGGCTACAGGAATCACTTAACAACTAACTTCACTAACAAGGGTGGAGAAATGGTCATCAACCCACTTAACATTGCCTTAATGTCTAGGGAGATTCTCAGTCATCCTGGTCATGGTTGTCCCAAAGGTGCTTTTTCAGGAGGCAACTGGCCTTTCTGGTTTTTCTTTGAAGATGTTTTGCTTCTCATCCAAGAAACTTCTTCAGCTCTGACTGGATGGTGGGGAATGGAAGGATTTATAATCCCTGCAGACCATTCGCAGGAACATTTGCGCTTCAGTTTGAGATACAGACAGGACAAAGTCATTCCCAACAGCCTGCGCCTGTGTTCAACAGTAAAGGGACACTGAGCAGAAAACATCCTGTAAAAAGCACAGCTTAAATTCCTCAATGAAAGAATTAGACAGATTAATTTCACATATTGAGGTTTTGAAAGACAGAGGAATACATACAGCAAGAGCTGAAATCACTTCTACCAACAAAAGTATTGGAACAAGTCACAGAATTTGTAAAGAAGGCACAACTAACACAACAAAGAACAACGAAAAGGCAAATTGTCTGCATGGAATATAAATCCTTCCATTCCCCACCATCCAGTCAGACCTGAAGAAGCTTCTTGGTTGAGAAGCGAAACGCCTTCAAGAAAACCACAGAAAGTCCAGTTGCCTCTTTGGGGTAGGGTGGGGGAAGCATCTTTAGTATTGCCTTGCTAGGCAATGGAAATTCTGGTCCAGACTGGAATCATAAATCAAGGACTACCTGTATGTAGATTTTAAAGGATACAGATCTTAAAAGAGATGGCAGGGATTACAGGTCTGGAAGAAATTAAAATAACTCTTACCATTTTTGAATTTAGAGATGAAACTTTGGAATTGTATTAGGAACTGGCAACCTTATCTAGGGTTAAAATGTCTCCCCCTAAAAACGAAAGGCATATGAGCAATATTCTGTCACACGAAGCAGTGGACAACAGCTTTTAAACCCTGTTGAATTCCAGCCAAAATGTATCAGATTTTAATTTTCAAAGGCCCTAGTCAACATTGTTAAGCAGCTGGAGGGATTATATGAATCGAAGTACATCTGGAGGGAAAAGTTTGGAAAAAAAAACCTGGCATGCAAAATAAAATGAAGCAGCAACAAATGTAAAACAGGTGTAAAACGTTGTGTTTATTTTTTTTACAAGTACAAACAATCTACATTTTTGTGTCCAAACTTTACGTAGGTTATGTTTGCAACATTTTCTGACCAGGGAATCAAAGTGCAAAATTTGGAGGTGTGCAAAAATGAAAATATGTCTGCAGGCCAGTCTATATATTATCTTAGGAAGTGAAAATTGGGTCAGTTTATGTTAAAATGAGAACTGATTGAATTTTGCATTCCAACTCTGTGGGTGCCTTCAGGATAGCAGTAACACTGAATGAAACAAGATGATTAAAAGGCAGATTCTTCAAATACCCTGAAACCACTGATATTTTTAAAACTTCTCTTATGCTTTTTCTATGAACTCTAATTAGCTGACTTGCTTGGGTTTGTTTCTGGAAGAAAGGAAAGAAGAAAAGGAAAGGGAAAGAGAGAGAGAGAGAAAAGCAGGTGCCAAGCCTTGAGCTGATAGCCAAAGGACATTCAGTAAATGTCCTTACTCTTTCAGTAAAAGGCCCATCACAGTTTAATGAGGTAAAGGGTTAGAAATTTATTACTGTTGGTTTCTGTCATGATAAGGTAGCTTTTGTTCTGCCAGAACACTTTAAAAAGAGACCATTTTCTCTTCAGCTACCCCAAACCACAAATGTGTGCTGCTTTTTACAATGTTGTCATCAGGAATCCTGGTTACAAGAGCCCCTTTCTTTTCTTGAGATCACCCACATGTAGCCTGCTGGATTCAAGATCCCTCTGGTCTCCAGGAAAAGAAGAAGAAGAGAAAAAAAGATAATAGCTGCCCCACCCAATTCAGTGAAGATGATCTAATACTGGAAGAATTGGCAACTTAAATGTTGCTATAGAAACCCTGACCAAGTGGTTACAGAATCTTAATTTGTAGATAAAAGAGGAAAGCTAGACTGGTCTGTAAGGACCAGTTGAGCAACACTAGTGACATTTTGGAAGGACCCTAATTGTTCAGCTGTGGATTTTGGAACATTATGTAGAACTTTTTCTCTATTCAAAAGATTATACATGGAAAAGCAAGCCTAAGCTAAGGCAAGAAAGGAAAATCTTGCATCTGTAATTATACATGAGGAATTATTGCATGGGAATAAACAACTTACAGTATCAATGCTCCTGTTCATGCCCTTTGACATTGACATGATTGATATAGGGAGGAAGTAGGTGACTTAGTGCAAGGGTCCCCCAACCCCCCAGGCTGCATGTTCAGAACTGGGTTGCATCAGTGTCTGGCCAGCACACATGTGCAGCTGGATTTGCATGCCTACAGCTCAACTTACACAACCGGCAGACTGGCTCCCTTCTCCCTCCTCATTGGGCCACCAAGCTGTAAAGGTTGGGGACTGCTGACTTAGACATAGTCCTTGACTTAAACCATTCCTTTAGCAACTGTTTGAAGTTACATGCACTTTAAAAAAAAGACAAATTCTAGCACACATGGCTTTCATAGCCTGGTTCCTATGACCAGAACTTGGACATATATTTATGACAGTTGCAGTGTGTTGGGGATTATGTGATTGTCATTTGCAATCTTCCCAGGGGTGGGGCTTCCAACGAAGTCAATGAGGAAAGGTGGATTCACTTAACAGCTCTGTGATTCACTTAACAACTGCAGTTGTTGACCAATTGTGTCATTAGTCAAAGAATACCATTTTTGCTATATTGTATTATTGTCCATACAATAATGTCCAGTTAGAAAGTCTGATAAAAGTCTAGACAACATTGAAATTTAAAAACCTTAGCACAAGTAATTGGAAAGAGATCCCAAACCAAAGAAAGATGAACATCATATTAGGTATTCTTCCTAGAAGCTGTTAAAAGTTTTAAACTATAGTTTGATTAACGGCTTACATATTGCGAACTAAAACCACTTAATTCAGTAGGATGTGTCTGTGTGTGTGTGTTTTGCACACACACACACACACACACACACACATACACAAACATATTTATTCCAGCTTGTCTTAATAGCTGGATAATTTACTAGTTTCAAGGAGAAATGTTGAAAGATGTATTGTTATGATTGTCATATAAGCCATGGAGCTTTTTGGATTTGAATTCCAAACGCTACTTTGAAATGCACTATGGAGCTCCTCTCTCTTAATTCCTTACTTCTGTAGAAAAGATATAAATCTGAAAAAATAAATAAAACTCTCACAATTGTTAGGCAGCAATTCCAAAAGCAGACACAGGAAGACCCTGGACATTGACCAGTTTCATGGGATCAACGACGAAAGGGGAAATTTAATCGTGAACCCCAGAGACGCTGCCGAGAGGTGGCGGCAATACTTCGAGAAGCTCTCCACCGAGGAGTTCCCACACCCACGAACCCCGCGAGGTGACCCAGTTGAAGGCCCAGTCTCAGGCATTTATGCCAGCGAGGTCACCGACGCCATCAAGGCCATGAAAAGCGGTAAGGCAACAGGGCCAGACGACATCCCTGCCGACTTCTGGAAAAAGGCACTACCGGGCTCGGCATTGTGGCTGTGCGAGCTGTTCAACAACATCGTCTCCACGGGAAAAGTGCCACACGACTGGTACGCAGCACCACTGTTCCGATCTGGAAGGAAAGGGCAGCCCAGCGGACTGCTCCAACTACAGACTGGTCAGGTTACTGTCACACACTATGAAGATCTTGAACGTGTCCTTGATAAGCGCATTCGGGACATCGTCGACATCAGCGTCAACCAGGCCGGATTTATCAAGAACTGCGGCACCACCGACGCCATCTTCGGTGTGCGGATGCTGATGGAGGCTCACAGAGAGAAGAAAATCCCGCTCCACACAGCCTTCCTGGACTTGGAAAAGGCCTTCGACCGAGTCCCGCGATCTCATCTGACGCACTGCGAGATCACGGCGTGCCTGAGCTGCTCGTACAATGGGTCCAACTCCTATACAGATGTCACAAAAGCCGTGTAAAGCGGCAGCTGGGATATCAGAGGAGTTTAATATCACCGTCGGCGTACACCAGGGCTCCCGCTCTCACCACTGCTGTTCATTCTGGTGATGGACACAATTACACACGATCTGTATACGCCCGCCCCATGGACGCTGCTCTACGCCGATGATGTGTTCCTGGCTAACATGTGCAAGGCTGAACTCGAGCACCTAGTCCAACAGTGGCACGACCGCCTCGAGCAGTTCAGGCTCCGGCTGAACCTAAAGAAGTCCGAATACCTGACCACTGACAATGAAATGATAGGCTCCATCCACGTGAACGGGCAGGAGCTACCGCGCGCCTCCACCTTCAAGTACCTGGGAACTATTCTTGGGAAGAAGGCCTACTACAAACTGAGGTGGCAGCCAGGATCAACGCCGCGTGGGGCAAATGGAAGTCCGTCACGGGCGTCCTCTGTGACAAGAAGATGCCCGATGCGCCTGAAGCGAAAATCTATAACTCTGTGGTGCGCCCGTGGCCATATACGGCGCAGAGTGCTGGCCGGCGACTAAAGAAGTCGAAAGCAGACTCCAGATAATGGAGATGCGAATGCTCCGATGGTCGGTAGGCCTCACCCTACTCGATCGCGTCAGGAACGAAGAAGTGCGTGAGACGGTTCAACGCCGTGCCCATCCCCACGGTCATGAGGCAGTCCCGGCTACGATGGTTCGGCCACGTGAGCCGCGCCAAGGAAGAATCTATCATCAAATCTGCAATGAAGGTGACTGTCGGAGGAGCGAGACCGCGTGGTAGACCTAAGCAACGCTGGATGGACACGATCAAGGCCGATCTAGAGATCGCGAAGGCAGACCCGACATACGTGGTAGACAGAGAGGTGTGGAAGCAGTACTTAAGGACATTAGCGGACCTCGCCCGAGCGCGAGACAAACGCTGAAGAAAAAGAAGAAGAAGAATTGTTAGGCAGCAGTGATAGGAGGCTGGGAATTCGTGTCTCACACACTTGAAGGGCACGTGAATTGAGAGTTGCTACCTGACATTTTTAAAGTATCTTCCAAAGATAAGACACCTGAGTGGTTTCCAGATTTTTTTTTCTTAATGGCAATATAGTACATGCAAGGTCTTTTGATATAGCATTCGGTTTGATGGAAGTTAAAGTTCAATGGGCCACCAGATTGCCTGTTCTTGTGTCTGGATCAGACACAGATTACACAAGCCCAGGATGCTCAAAGAAAACCAAAGCCTTTGAACTCTTTCCTCTGTTCCTTTGCCTAAGTTCCACTTATCATCAAGGTCAGACTTAATCACTTTGCAGTTATGTTCTCTGCTGCTTTTCTGAAGCTTTCTGTACAGATTAAGAGATGCTTTTCGATGGTGACGTCTTTTGATTTGTAATGGAGAGCTATGATGCATCTAGGATCCAAAGATTGTTAAGTGTCTTGAAAATTGCCCAGTAAAGCAAGCAACACTTAATGAGAATAGGGAGGATAATGGGCTGAAGTAGAGATAGCATTAGTGATACAAACTGCTCACAACTTCGTTTTGAAAGGAAAACATGTGCATGAGCTGTCCAGCAATTTGGAAAAACAGTTCCATGTTTATTTTACCCCTTGAAACATAATGAAATAACAACTCTCTTGTTCTTCATTTCCCGAAGGGAAATGAAAAAGTGAACAAGGCTTGAGTGGTTTAACGTTGTTTTCTAAATCACTTTTATAGGATGCAAAATACGTAATTAATTTAAGCAGGTTATATTTTCCTGTGCACCATGAATGCGATATCAAAATCTGCAAGATGACGGATGCGCTATCACAATCAAAGCCCTGCCTTCATAGGACATACCCAAAAGAGACTGAATTGCAGTGAAATCTTACCATCTTGCTGTTTCTGTTTGCTACCCAAAGATGCTACAGGATTTTATTGCATTGATTGGATAAAACCTGCATCAATAGTTTTATTTTGGAATGTGGTTGTCAATGATTTTCACAAAATATAGCTTTGTTTTTTTAAAAAAAAAGAAAGGAAGAAAAAATTAATTGGAATTTGGGGATTAAAAAGGAGGCAAACAAGTTGTTGAAAATACAGTAGGAAAAAAAAACTGGAACGAAGAAATAAGGAGACATAATTAATATATTTTCATTTCAGTTTTTCAATATCTTCTATTTTTGTTTCTTGTTTACTATTTTTCTTAGCCTTATACATTTTGTTATGCTGAAAAATTCTAATTAAAAATGTTCACAAATAGCTTTGATTTCTGTTTTACAGAATCGTAGTCTTTTAACCATTCGTTTCTGCCATCCTTGATTGACCTATTTATCCTACCTGAATTTATGGGGCTTATTTTAGAGTGGATGTGTACAGGAGTATACTGTTACTTTTCAATTTCAAGAAAGTGAATTTATAATTTTTCCTATATTTGCATAGGTTTAAATCTACTGGAATATGAATATCGGATGAAAAAATTCTCCTGATCTTAAATTTTTTCCATAGAAATGGCTCCCTTGGATTTGTCAGTGAAAGATTTGATGAGTTCTAGATTACAGCCAGTATAATAAAGTTGTTGAAAGCTAAATAAGATAAAACATAAAAATACACATTTTTCAAAGTCATAAAAATAGAAAAGAATAGTTAATAAAGCAGTCAGTGCAAACTACCAAATCACAAGAAATGTTCCTACTATCCCAGTCTTTTTTTTGTTCATACAGATACTGGAAATAAAATACCATATAATGTCTGTTTTTGCAGAACGACCAATCTATGGAAGATACTCGGATCATAGGAGGAGATGACTTTTCAAAACTGTTTGAAAAGGTTGGTAGACATCTTAAAGGATGAGTTTGTTTTAAAAACTGCTTATTTAATAATGAAAATAAACATTGAACATAGGAATGTATAAATGATTACTTATAAATACAGGGAATCCTTGTTCAGTGATTACTCATTCAATGAACATTCAAGATTACAATGAGGACACTTACAGACATTCCTTGTAATTGTGGATATCACACTATCCCTGCAATCATATCATTACAATTCAGGCACTTGGCAACCAACATGCATTCACTGCATTTTCAGCATCTCACAATCTCATGATCATGATTTCTGGTCTTCGTTACCAGCTTCTACAAGCAAAATCAATGAGAACCCTAGCAAGAGATCACGAATGGCGATCATGTGACTTTGCATTTAACAATCACAAGGATTTGTTTCATGACCACCACTATAACTGTCATACGTCCATGCAGTCACATGACATTGTACTTTACATCTGCATCATTTAGTGGATGTTATTGCTGTCATTAAGCAAGGGACCTCTGTAATAAATTATCAATACTTCATCCATTTTGTAGTGCTCTAATATCCTTCTGAGGCCTGGGAGTCTTGCAGCCCCCATCATTCCCACAGTACACCCACCATGAATTCAGCTAAAAATATAATTGTGTATGTGATTGCACTTGAATGCCATGATAAACTACATTTTTTTTCCTAAATCCACCAGATGTGGTGGAACTTGGTACCCATAATTGTTTTTGTTCTGCTGGCAGAGAATTTACAAAAGCTTGAAGAGACTGTGTTTGGGATGGCTGACTTCTTATGATGGGTACAACCCTTAGTAACCTATCTTGTATATGCATATTTTCCTACCAACACAGCACAACTTAACTATGATTTATGATGCCATTCAGTGGCTAAACTATGGTTTAACTTTATCTGAAACAAGTTAGCTTCATATCTCCTGGGCCTAAACACAATTTCAGATTTCAACAATATGATTAATTACAGTTTATCAGAAATGGAAACAATTGTTAGAACATGGTTGAAGAAGGATGCACGCGAGCCTAAACCTTGTGTAACTTGTCTCTGTAATTATGAACAATAACTTATTGTGATGTCTGAAAGCAGCTATTGTCTGTTTGGCTTCACAATGTATCATTACATTGGTCTTGGCAGTAGTTCTCCGTTTACACATCTTGCCAATTGATGGTTTGTTGGACAAGTTAGCAACAAGCAAAGTCACTTGCTGGGTTGATACATTGTGCTAAGCTACAGTCCATGTTGTTGGATGAATGGGGCATGGCTGTGCAGCCATTGTAATTTCTAAACTGTAATTTATAGTTTAAGGCTATGTATTTACCAGCTCGGGCTTACAGACAAAGTAGCCATGGCTTTTGTGGCCTATATCCAGTCTGTTTTCTGTCTCAAACTGCTCCTGCCTGCTGCATCTGTGGATTGGCTAGAGGCTTCAACAAGTTCAACAATCCCCCCCCAAACACATGCATTGAGTGCATGTGTGTGTGCGCGCGCATGTGCACGCACGTGTGTGTGTGTTAATCAATCAAACTTCTTAACTGTACATTTTCCTCTTGGAGGGGCTATGGGCAGTGTTCAATTTAATCAATATAATAAAACATTAAACATTGAATAAGGATTTTTAAAAAATTAAAATGTAAAAAAAACAATATTATAAAATTAGCAAAAATCTAGAGTTCCAAGATGGGGAGACTAGGAGTTGTTAATACAGGCGGCAGGGGTTTCTCACGCGGCCAACCAGTGCCCTCCATACAAGGCCTTCACAGCCAAGTGTTGACTCCTTTGCAGAAGGCCAATCAATTGGAAGCCTTCCTCACTTCTGAGGGCAAGATGGTCCACAAAGCAGGGGCAATAGGTCTTCCTTGAACTCTGCCAGTCAAATTCTTTGACTGACAGGGTCTCTACCATGCCTTTTCTACCAAATTGAGTGGGTCAGACTGATGCAATAGAGTAAAGCCAGTTCCATAAGAAGCCAGGCCCTGTGCCCTATAGCCGTGATGGTGAACCTATGGCACATGTCCTACAGGTGGAATGCAGAGCCCTCTCTTCAGGTACTCGAGCTGTTGCCCCAGCTCAACTTCACTGTGTATGCGACTCCCACCAGCAAGCTGATTTTCAGGTCTCTGTCACACATGGCCAGTGGGCCGCACCCCCATGCCCCATCTTTGCTCCCAGGAGGCTGCAGGGGAACTACTAGGCTCAAAATGGGGTGTGGGGGTGCAGTGCAGGCCCGCCCGTGGCCCATTTTCGCTCCCAGGAGGCTGCAGAGAGGCCTACTAGGCCCAAAATGGGGTGCGGGGGTTTTTGTGCCCATGCGCAGGGGGGCAGGGGGTTGCGCACATGCGCAGGAGGAGCAAGGGGGTCACCTGCATATTCACAGGGCGGGATGAGTGTGACGGAGTCACGTGCGCATTGCATTACAGGTGCAAGCACACATGTGTGCTGTTGCATGTGCAAGCGTGCACTTTTTGGCACATGATAACAAAAAGGTTAGCAATCACTGCCCTATAGGCTTTCATAGGTAATAATCAACACCTTAAATTGGACCAGAAGCAAACTGGAACACAGTGCTGTTCATGGAGCGATGATATTTATTATATGTGCCCTTCTCTGGATACCTAGTGCAGCTTGTGTGGCTTCATTCCACACCAATTGAAGCTTCCAGATACTTTTCGTGTATGTGTGTGTGTGTGTGTGTGTGTGTGTTTCTGTTTGTGTGTGAGATATGTATATATTATATTCATATGTAATGTTCAATTTAATTCCATTCATTAAATCATCAACCTATGATTACTAAAAAAAGATCATAATCTATTCATTGAGCCTCTTCTGTGCTTCATGCTAAACTAAATAATAAATACTGTTTCTGGTTTCCAAAGTCATCAAAAAAGGCAGTAAACTACAGAACTTTTTAATGGTTTCAATTATTATGACTATTCCATTTCTAGCACCTGGAGAACAAGTTGTATTTCTTTTTCCACTATATTTGAACATAATTACTTGACGGGGGAAGGAGAGTGGGGGATGGAAACTGTTAAAGTACAAAACTGAGATGTCCAATGACATGTGATGATGCAACTACGTGTGATGATTCCATCATGTACCATGTTATTTTGTGTACAATTGTGTTTTGTTATAGATGTGCTGCAAGAGCTAAGCCATACAAAAAAATGAAAGATTTATTTCACTGGGTTCAGAACATTGGGGTCATAACCAAGTTTGGTCTAGTGGTTAACACATCGGGCTAGAAACTAGAAGACTGTCAGTTCTAGTCTCCCCCTGCCCTTAGGCTGTGTGAGTTTAGGCCAATTACTAAGAGACCATGAGTTCAAATTCGTTCATAGGCTGAGTGATTTGTGGCCAGTCACTGTCTCTCAGTCCACTCATTTCACAAAGTTGTGTTATGGGAAAAATATGAAGATGGAATATTGCGTGCATTTGTTGCCTTATTTGTAAACATAATAAAGGTGGATCATATCAAACCTTAGAGTAAATTTAGGAAGGGTAATAACAAAATTAATTTTCCCAAGAGTACAATTATTCTGTGATAATATCATGACTTTTAACTAGTTAAATATTTCATTTAATTTTAATTTCTTTTAATGAAGTAATTGATTGTATTATATTACATTTTCCTTTACCAAAATCTCAGACTTTTAATTACTGAAGAAGATATGAGATGAATGTATAATTTATTCAGTAAAATTGCCACTGACAATTATCTGTAAGAGAAAAGTCTATATATAAATTTTTTATTCTGCTAACATATCCAAAACAATTTTTAAGTAGCTTAATTGCTTTATTATGAAAGAAAATTGTTATGATTGAAATGTTCTTTACTGGCTTTTTAAAAAAAGCAATACATTTGACATTGATTACTGCCCGATCCTCTACATTCAAAATTTGCTGAATTATTATTTTCAGACAAGTGTTTAAAGGATTGCAGTCTTACAAGTGCATTGGGTGTCAATCTATTATATTTTGTTCAGCAGCATTGGCTTCTGATAAATATATAAGATTGCTATCTTTATCAATTTAACTGACTTACAGCTTAAACATATTTCTTACAATTGTTTAATGGCGCTTATTCCCACATAAAAATCTCACCCTAAACCTATAATCCCGTGTAAATCATTAATTTTTTCATCTAAAATATTGATTGGTTAAATTCAGAATTGATCATGGGAAAGAATTTGTTCGTATATTGTCTGATAGTTTAATTCTAGAATCAAGATTGTTTAGTTGATAGCACTTTCATCATCTGAAGTCAATGCTCATGGTTCCATTGTCAGAAGTGATGGAAATGGTGATAAGCCAGAGACCTTTTTTGGTATGGATGATCTGATTAAGAAATGCTTGCCTTAACTGTCATTCACTCATCTGCCTCATTTTTACCAGATAACTGAAGGGAGAAATTCTTGCAAAACAAAAAAGTAAAGTTCTGAAGCCCTTGTGAGTTGACATACAAAATCTAACCACTCTGCCCTATTACTGAAATAGACTGTGGAACTGCACATTAACTCAAAGCTATAAAAGACATTTTTATGGAAAAATATGCCACATGAAAGTTTAAAAGCCAACTTTATAAGATGCACAGCTTTATAAGATGTACATTTTTGTGCAAAACCACAAAATAAGATTCCAGTGAATAGCACAAAAATAGAAGACGAGTAAATATTTTACCATCCAGCCGTCCAGGTGTTTTCATTGGTCAAGGATGAATTAGTTCTTTATCACTAATATATTATGGCTTCTGCTTTCCTTTCTAATAATATTATGCATTCCTCACAAAGATTATAGAAGTGAATCAATAAATATTTTCAGTTAAACGTGCAGCAGCCTTATCTGTCAAAAACAAAGTGGTTCATAAACAGTACATATTTTATTTTTGTAGCTACTTACAGATGGTCCGTATCAGACTACTTAAGATTAGAAAATGAGTAGACATTTTTCAGGGTATTTTTAAATTTTTATTTTGCCAAAGTAGGCTTACATGCCACTTTTTGAGATGTATTAAACAGAGAAACTAAATATTAACTCCAAGTTTACCTCTTCTTATGCTTGAATTGTTGATTTTGTGGGAGAAAAAAGATTGTTGGTCTTCAGGTAATCAAGACCAGTTTTTCGCAAATTGATGTGTAGGATTCAGATCCAAAGCAGATAAAAGTGGTTTGGAAAGTAAACCCCATGTTCCTCTTCTTAAATGAGTACTTTCCACAGAAAACAACAGCCAACTCTTTGGGGAACAGGAGAATAAAAACATATCATTTTTGGATTATGCTGAAAGAGATCCCTTAGTGTGTTTCCCATATGTTTTCCAATTGCTTTCATGAAACAGCAGGATACTTAATGGTTGAAGAAGTGGTCAGGGATGGTTCTTGGTCTATCACTATTTGCCAAAAGGAGAGTCAAAATTCCATTATTAATTTTATCTACCTTCAGAAAAGTATAACCTGGAGTATTCAGCCCTTGAGTTCTTCTTTTACAGCCCCTGAAGGCCCCTCCAACAAATCCCAAAACACTAGGCAGAGCAGCTTCCTACCATTTTAGGTAGAAAACCCAAATACAAATTCCCAAATGGGCCTAACATTGTTTCTAGAAATTCCTCTTTAAAAACAGAAGATCCTGACCCTGGCCTTATATATGGCGCAATCTCAACCATCTTGTATCATTTTCCCTCCCACCGTGGTTCTCATTATTGTCCAAAATCTAGAAGCCCCAATTAAAGTCATTCATCTATGATCCACTCTGTTTAGTGCAAATTTGCTTAGGAAATGGGAATGGAAAAGAATGGAACTCGTTCCTCCTGTGCTGTTTTCATTCAAAAATTATCCTGAAGACATCCATTGGCTCAAGCCCCACAGTTGACTTTTCCTGTGAAAAATGTTCTATGTCAAGCACAGTAATTGAAACATTCTGCCAAAATACTTTGAACTTTGCATCTTTTTCTCCATTTTAGTTCCTTCTGTTCAGTTTGCCTTATAAAGGCAAAAAATATTGGCCTTTAGTGACAATTTTAAATTAGAATGGGAATCCTGCATCTTGGAGTCTGCGTGAGGACATCTGCCCTATTTGATATGACACTAATTTCATGAAATTCACAACTGGGTAGCCTAAACAGAAATACAAAGGCGGGGGAAACTAGAAATGCATAAGGTGCTAAACAACCTGGTAGTGATGCAAACTATATCCTGGTTAGACTTTAACTCCACCTGCCATTATCTTTGTCCACGGTTGGCTTTTACAGTTAAGTACTGGAATGATATCCCTGCTGCCATCTATCTGACTCCCATCCACCCATGTTCCGGAAATCTTTGTAAAATTGGCTGTTCTCCAGGCCTCAGATAGAATATGTCAGACCTATATTAGCTTTATTGCAACAAAAACTTGTAAGTCTGAAAGCACTTCTGCCTTCTTTTTACTTTCCAGAAAATTGGTGGGTAGGTATGGGTTGTTGTTTTTTTTAGAATGTTCCTCATGCCCTCTGAACTTCTGAGGGTAAAATACCCTTTTCATGATGTCTGGGCTAAGGCTCTTCCTCTTGTCTTCCAAGATCATTGTCATAGTCCATTGCAGAATGGGCTATGAACCTCAATTAATTTAGAAGAAACTTCTTGGATGAGAAGTGAAACATTTTCAAAGAAAAAAAAAATTAAGAAATTCCAGTTGCCTTTTGAAAAAAAGTATCCTTAGGATAACCATGACCTGGATGATTGAGAATCTCCATAGACACTCAGTTAGTTTTATTTTCTGTTGTAGATGATGTGTTGGCTGGCTGCTGGACATTTTAAAAATTGTTTTCTAGTTTTACTATAAATTAGCATCCGCTAAATTTCAAACATATATAAAAAAAATCAATGGTTCATCACAGAAAAGAAGTTTATGGCCTCAGTTTTGAATCCATTTTCTGCAATGCCTTTATCTGGATCTCCTTTATCCACTTTAGCCAGAACTATACTTTACACAAGACCAAACTGCCTTATGGGCTGTTCTGACATCAGATGTGATGGATTTAAAGGAGATAAGACATATTGATATATTGTGTATCAGTTCATGGAAGATCAGGCTGTTACTTTTGACTTCTGAGATTGCTAGATGTACGTACTTGGCCATTGTGCGGCATATATTAACAATATTTCAGGACAACTCTCCTTATATTTACATATAATGATTCAATTAGAACAGAGCTGGAAGGGACCTTGGAGGTCTTCTAGTCCAACCCCCTGCTCAATCAGGACACCCTATTTCAGATAAGTAGCTGCCCAGTCTCTTAAAACCTACAGTAAATGAAGCGGCTAAACTTCTGAAGGCAAGATATTTCACTGGTTAATTGTTTTCACTGTTAGGAAATTTTTCCTTAGTTCCAGGTTCTATTCTTTCTTTCTTGCCTTCTGATGCTTTGAAAAATAAGTTGACCCCATCTTCTTTGTGGCAGCCCCTCAAATACTGCAATACTGCTACCGTGTCACCCCTAGTCCTTTTCT